>NC_132780.1:118156754-118459860 GCF_048418805.1 Vulpes vulpes | reverse complement strand
GTTTGTATGTGAGATTGTTGCTGCTGACCTTTGGAAAAGCAATTTTAGAAGAATAAATAGGGGTAGGGCAGTTATCAAAGAATTAAGAAACGGTAAAGGCATAGAGTGGGAAAAATTATTTGCAAAAGATACATTTGATAAAAAGTCATTACTCGAAGTAAACAGAGAATTCTTAGAACTCAACAATAAGAAAACAAACAAACTGAGTTTAAAAAAAAAAATTGGCAAAATATCCAAATAGACACTTCACCAAAGAAGATATGCAGGTGACAATAAGCCAAATGACATGAAAAGAGGCTCAATATCATATGTCATTAAGTAATTGCAGATTAAAGCAACAATTCTACATACCTGTTAGAATGGTTTAATTTAAAAAATTAAGTCAAAACACTGACAACACTAAATACTGGTCTTCATCAGTATGGAGCAACAAGAACTCTTAATTTTTTCCGGTGGGAATGCAAAGTGGTACAGCCACTTTGGAAGACAGTTTGGTAATTTTTTATAAAAATCTTATGGTAAACATACTCTTAACCATCCAACCTAACAATTATGTCCCTTGGTATTTATTCAATTGAGTTGAAAACTTACATCCACACAAAGACCAGCATGTGGTTATTAAGAACAGCTTCATTCATATTGGCCAACACTTTGGAAGCAATCAAGACCCCCTTTCGTGTGTGATGGATGAATAAACTTGGTACACCCAGATGATGGAAAATTACTTAGCCCTAAAAAGAAATGAGCCACCAAGCCATGGAAAGACATGCAGATGCATATGAGTAAGGGAAGGAAGCCAGTCTGAAAAGTCTGCATACTGTGATTCCAACCATATCACGTTCTAGAAAAACTATAGTGATGGAGACATTAAAGAGATCAGGGGTTTCCAGGGGCTAAAAGAGGTGAGAGACGTGAATAGATAGAGCATAGAGGTTTTCAGGGCAATGAAAGTATTCTGTGGTTACCTCTCATTATGCATTTGCCAAACTCAGTGTGACACATCAGGAGAGAACCCTAACTTCAACTGTAGACTTTGGGTGATAATGACATGTCCGTGCAGGTTCATCAGTTGGCGTGGGATGCTGATGGCGTTGATAGGTCCACATCTGAGAGGCAGGGAGTGTCTAGAAAATCTCTGGACCCTCCATTTAATTTTTCTGTAAATCTAAAACAGCTATGGGATTGTCTGAGCTCCTGTTTGTGTTAAAAAGGGAGACCAAGGAAGCCAGGTGTACTTCTCATTGTAGAATGTGAGTCTGGAGTTTTCCAAGATGGTGTTTGGTGGAATAAGGCAACCAGAAAATCAGGCAGAGGAGAGGGAAGGAAAACACTCCTCCTCTGAGACAGATGTGAGGAAAGAGAGAACTGGTAAAAAGAAACAAATAAATGAACAAGCAAACAAACAAGAAAAACCCAAACACTTGGCTACTTAGAAGTTACGAGAAGGATATGGCTGCAGAGACATTTTGAGGAAAGAGGAAGAAAGCAAGGAAGTTCATACTTTGTGACTTGGATTTCTCAGTAAAGCCAAGCCACAAAGTGCCCTGGGCTAGAGTAAATATTTGATGGAGAGGTTTTTTAACTTCAGAGAGTTTGCTTCTCTAGTTAGCTTACTTGGGTGGGGTGTGGAGGGGGAATAAGTGTAGCGTCTACAATGGTTTCTTTTATTATTACTCCTCTGAAGTTCTTCTATACCTATAGTGACACATGTGGCTACTGAGCCCTTGAAATGGGCCTAGTCCAAGCTAAGGTGTTCTGTAAAAGCTTTGAAATCTAATATGGGCGATTTATGGGCCACCCTGGTATTGGCAAACTAAATTGTGTATGCTGCAACAAAGAATAGATAATCCCAGCAACACTTTTGTAGCTCTCATCAGACATTGACAATGTGATTTCTGAATGGTCAGAAGAGACAGCCAAGCTGGGAGCAAAGTGTGGGATAAAGGTGACAGCAACTACTCAGTAAGAGCCTACACTTGGCTAGGATTGTGCAGTTTACACACATTTAAAAACATACACAAGGGGCACCTGGGTTGCTCAGTAGTTGAGCATCTGCCTTTGGCTCAGGTTGTGATCCTGGAGTCCCAGGATCGAGTCCTGCATCGGGCTCCCTGCATGGAGCCTGCTTCTCCCTCTGCCTGTGTCTCTGCCTCTCTCTCTCTCTCTGTATCTCGTGAATAAATAAATAAAATCTTAAAAGAAACCAACAAAAATACACAGTGAGTGAGTTTCTAAGTTGGGGTCCTGGGACCTCTCTGAAAGCCAATATTTCACCTGTAAAGTGCAGCCTAAATTAACACTAACCAAGTATCTCTAAATCTACAAGGCATCA
The DNA here is from genome assembly GCF_048418805.1 of Vulpes vulpes. Lineage (NCBI taxonomy): Eukaryota > Metazoa > Chordata > Mammalia > Carnivora > Canidae > Vulpes > Vulpes vulpes. Next base: position 118,457,528 of record NC_132780.1, on the reverse strand, counting down.
AGCATCTTAGATATGGGTCGATGTGCGAGCTCGTACTGCGTAAGGTTCAAAACTTCCTAGTTTACCTTCGAAGTGCTTCTCTGAGATCAGTTGTCCAAGTGATGCAATTCATTAGGTGTTCAGCGTGAGTCAGTGTCCATCTTCTTTCCACAAGGCTACACCGTGAAGGTCAACGGTCCCTCTTCTATGTAATTATCTTGAGGACTAAGTAAAGTTGGGGTAGATAGTGCCTAGAATTGTACCCGATTCTCTCCTTGCTCACTTCCCATCTCTGGAGCATGGACAGTGCTCTTCTGTTCTCTATTCCTCTCTCTTTTTTTTTTTTCTTTTTTCTTTTTTCTTTTTCTTTTTTTTTTCTTCCTCTCTTTGTGTCTCTACCTTCCTAAATGTTTGGTCTGTCTTTTCTCCCTCAACCCCCACGCTGTTCACTTTCCCTCTCATTCAAGTTCCTCTTTTATGCTTCTCTGTTTCTGTTCTCTCCTCTGGGTATTCCCATTCTCCTCCAATATGACCTTGTATCTGGGCCCGGTTCTTTCCAGCCGTCCTCAAATTTTACTTAGTCGTAGGTGTAAGAGGTGCCTGCAGTATTTCTTATAAACATTTCTGAGCAAAACCAAATGCCAGTTGGAAGCAGGAGAGAAACTTGAATTAAACAAAAGACTTGGCAAACATTTTTTTTTTTCAGAGTTAATTTAAATTATTTAGGATGTCTTCCAGGGAAAGTGGCATTTTGTCAACATGTTTAAAAATATATATTCAAGGATGTTCTTGTGTATTGGGACTAATATATTCTCTGTATCATGCATTTTTACGGCATTTATTTGAACATTTCCATAGATAATATTTCCATCCGTTCTTTCTTTCACTTAAGAAATTGGGAAAATGCTATTTTAAAAATAGTCGCTTTTAGATTTAATCATACTCCAGACACATCTTGGTTGTTTTGATGGAATTGTGACATTGTATATTACAAAGCCAACCACTTTGTAAATTATCTTCATTTATATTTTACAGTTCTGTGAACTTGATTATTAGTGCAAAGGGTTTACTCCTTTAAAAGCAAAAGTTTCCTGGGTCTACACTCAAACAAAGAAGTGAGATTTTTGCAAATACTTTTTTTAAAGAAAAGTATTTTACAGTCTCTGAGCTGTGAAATATGGGGCTCTCATTAGCTGCACAGAGAGTTCCCTGTTACCGCTCCAGCTGTTGACTATTTACTACGGAAGCTGGTGCTAGTGGTAGGCAGAGAAAAATGCTCATTTAGTTAGAGCTTTCCAGGTGAAGATTTCTTTGAGGTTGATTTGAACATTTGCCTATTATGAGAAAAAGCTATGCATTATTCAGATCATAAAAAAAAACTACAAGAATTCCCCCAAATTGTTCAGTGTTTTCTCAAATAAAATGAGTGCTAGTATTTAGTGGAAAATTTCATTACACTAATTAACTTTTAAACATTCATTAGCTAACACATTTTTTTTTGCTTTAAATGGTAGATACTAGGAAATCCCAAATCTGATTGTTTACGGATACATTTTAGTACATTAATTCCTGAATATTTCACTGTGGCCAAACGACGTTGTTCCTTCCAGTTGTAGTTATTACATAATCTACTTTTTAAAATCTCCAGATCTTAAGTTATCTTAAAAACAGTTGTCTATACTCCAGTGGCCTCTGGGGACATATATTTTTTTGAATGGTAATATTTTCATAACGAGAGGTGGTAAGCTGTAGTGGTGGAAGCCCCAGCTGTCAGCTCTAAATAAAGCAAACCTAGATTCAAATCCTCACTTGAGCACTTAAGGGCTAAATAACCTTAGCAAGTGGTCCAGCCTTTCTTAGTCTGTTTTTTTTTTTTTTTTTTTTCCCACTCGTTATCCAAACATGAAGATCCCAGTAGATGGGTTGATTGAGTACTGTTAAGCACCTGGGTCATTAAATAATAACTTTATTCAGAAGTGGCACATCCATGTAAACTGTGTGGGTATTTTTTCTTTTTCACATTTTCTTTTTTTTTTTTTAATTTGGGCAGATATTGCTTTCTTAATCGATAAAAATATAGATGATACAATACATTTGCAAAGAGGCAATAGACACTAAGGGATTCTTTTGTAAAGCCAGATAAAATAGTGAAAGGATATCAGGGGAAAGAAGTATTTAGTCTGTGCCTATTCACCGCCATCCTCCTCGCTTTCCAGACTGAAGCCTCTGGAAACAAATTCTGCTATCCTCAGGCAAACTCCTGGGTTTTCCACTTGCATAGCCAAGAAGTGCAAGAGCCATGTTGTGAGATTTTCAATTTGATCGTCTCACACGAGGGTACCAGTGTTTTCAGACTGGAAACAGCATGTTACTACACTTTGGCAATAATGCATTAAATACAGATGGGTTTGTTTTTAGCCAAATATGTATCATACAGCCAACAGCTGTTTAGCTATTGCCAACGGTCTGTTTAGTACACAGAGAATCTGTGAGTTTCTTTTTTGCTCAAGAAAGTCTGGTGGATCGATGCAAAAGCCCCACAAAGGTGTCCAGCCTGCCACAAAACAGGAGACAGAAATTGCCAGCACACTGACAAAGGCTTGCGATATTTTTTCTCCCAGATTATAATACCTAATTTGTTACAATCAGTAAGATCAGCAGGATTTTTAATATAGCCAAGTTTTAATATGATTCTAGGTTTTTCAGTGGATAAAGAACACATTATAACCTCAGCAATGATGCAATCAATAAGAGTGTGTGATATTTTATGGGGTGCCTGGGTGGCACGGTCCGTTGAGTGTCCAACTTGTGGTTTTGGCTCAGGGCATGATCTCATGGTTGTGAGGTCGAAACTCACATTGGGCTACAGGCTCAGTGTGGAGTCGGCTTGAGATTCTCTCTCCCTCTGCCCACCCTCTGCCTCCCTCCTGCGCTCTCACTCTCAAATTAAAGAAAAAGAAAAAGAATATGTGGTATTTTTCATATTTTCTTTAAAAGCATGAAGCACTGGGGTGCCTGGGTGGCTCAGTCAGTTAAGCCTTCAACTCTTGGCTTCAGCTCAGGTCATAATCTCGTGGATTATGGGTCATGAGATGGACTCCGTGCCAGGCTCTGTGTTCAGTGGGGAGTCTGCTTGAGAGTCGCTCTTCCTCTGCCTCTGCCCCTCCAGGAGCTGGCATGTGTTTTTTCTCTCTTTCTCTCTCTCAAATACATAAATAAATCTAAAATAAATAAATAAATAAAAGCAAGAAGCACTGAAGAGTGTGCACAGCCTAAGGAACACAGGTCCTCCCTGCCCCCTCCCTCAAGTTGTGGAGAATTCATGGGCATCAAGTATACTATTTCTCATTACCTAGAACTTATTTTAGTCTCTGTTAAAAAGCATCCAGATACTTAACAAAAAGGCCAGTTCTATTACCTGAAAAGCAAAACTAACAACAGGATTCTAGTCTATCAAATTCATGATTGTTATAATAGAAGACTGTCACAATATAAACAAGTAAAACATGATTTATTGTTATTATATTTATAAGGTGTATATGCATGTGTATATATGTCTATGTACACATATATATGTATATATAACATATTTTATATATATCCTTCCCTTTATAGGCATTGCTTTGACACTCAAAGCAAATAAAATTATTTACATTTTATATTTTAGGGCTACTGCCACCAGGTGGTAGTAAGGAAACATCACACTATAAGCTTCAATTTGTTTTTTTTAAACCCATGTAACTGTATTTCTACATCTTCATACAGGTAGTTCTTTCATTGAAATGTATAAACCTGAAATATTTTAAGCAGTTGTCAAAAGTGGACTATCTTAAATCAGTTTAAACTCAGAATTAACTTTTATAATACATGAAGAAGTGATCAGGATTTTGTCGGTCCAGAAGTTTATAATTGGGAGGAGCTCTTAAGAATACAAAATTTCCCATACAAAATTATTTATGAAGTGGAATATTTATCTAAAATTGGAAGCCAAATAACCACAATTTGTTTAAGGCTTGGAGATCCATCTATGTCTCTTATTTCTGAAATTTCTATAGGATTTCCCCAAAAAGTTCCTTGAAAAATAACCTATTTGCAATTTTGCCTCCTTACTTCTCTCCACTCATTTGAAAGCACTGAGCAATTCCCAGAACTCATTGGGGTCTGTGTAAGGGAGGAATTAGAAGCTGATTTTTTTTCATTTTTTTTTCAAGATTTTATTTATTTATTCATGAGAGACACACAGAGAGAGGCAGAGACACAGGCAGAGGGAGAAACAGGCTCCATGCAGGGAGCCCAATGTGGGACTCGATCCCTGGACCCTGGGATCACACCCTGAGCTGAAGGCAGGCGCTCCACGGCTGAGCCACCCAGGTGTCCCAGAAGCTGATGTTTTATTAGCTTTATGAAACATCAATCAAAAGATAAGATTTGGGTATTTTTCAGCGCTGGTTTGCAGCTGTGAGGTTGATCTATAAAATGAGAACGGGCGACTCAGCAATTCTTTACAACTCCAAAATACTATTGTTACTTTCTAGCTAACCCTTACGTATTACTGTAATTACGTATAGTTGTCCCAAATTTTCATGATGTCGAAGGTCCTCTGGTAATTATTCCTTTGTTCCTGAGCTCTGGACATTTCAGTACCTCTTACTGGACAGTGCCCTTATTGATTCCTCCCTTCCTTTTGCTTTCTTGCCGGAAAGGATGCCTTCTGTTTTCAGAACAATGGGTTATCAACTAAATTGCCTGGTTCTTGCCTGAGAACTAAGGAAAGCTTCTGAAAGGACATTGAGTGGGATAAGGGGTATTGAAGAGAGAAGAACGGTTAGAAACCATAGCCCAGAATTTTCTGGAAAATCTAAGTTTGCACTTGTTTCTGATTAATGGTGTTTTTTTCTCCTATCGAAAATCTTAAATGAAGACTATATTTTGTTGGTATTAAGCCACTTATGTGATCCTGGCAAATGTTCTCAACTCTGGTCTATGATATGGTATTCCTTATACATGCATAGACACTTAGAAATGCCCCAGGGGAAGAAAAACTGGAAACAAATTACTTATTTAAAAATGGGGTTTTAAAATCATTGATTTTGTTATTAGACCTTTTTTTCCCTCCTGTTCTTCCTTTCTTTGGCTTCTTCCTGTCCCAGTCTACCCTTTGTATAGATGCTCTCTTGGGATTATTCAGTGGGACCCCTCCTGAGATATGTGTATATCTAACACATGAATTTGGAGTAGGTGCTTATCTTTTCAGGGCCTCACTGTACACAGAAAGTAGACAATAAAAACCCATCTTATTGACGTCAGTCAGTACAGATTTCTAGAAGGCACAGAGAGGGCCAAAAGTGCCGAACAAAAGCCCAACATATGCTTTTCTACTTACAATTAATATTAAATATTTGAATTTTTGAAGTAGGAATTAATGAGGAAAATAATAAATTTCCAAAATTTTTTCACTTAAAGGCAAGGTTAGCAAATACAATTTGCATGTAAATCAACATTTACCTGACATATGCACTTCTCATGGCTTGAATAAACTGTGACATGAAAAAGATGAAAGACATAGGATGTGTATAAAAATCTTTAAAAGATAATTGGCAGACACTTGCAATTAATATTTATTAAGCAAATAAATGCCCTTTTCTAGTTTTGTGTCGCTGTGATTCCTGCTTCATCTCTGTCTTCTTCCTACTTTCCTCATTAAATATGACTTTTCTTTTATGATGGTATTCAGGCCATACTCTGATGGCAGAGGAGGGAGAATGAAAGAGCCTGAGGAAAGAGGCTAGATTTTTTTTGTTCTTTTTGTTTTTATTTGTTTACCTATTTATCTTTGGTAAGATAATTTTTGAAGCTGTAGAAAAGTCTTGGACAAAGCTGAATGCCTGAAAAATTGAAAAGGAGAGAAGAACATGAATTAGAAGATGAGCTAACCATTAGATTGGCTTTGCTGCTACTCACCTCCTACCACCTTTTAAATTATCCCCGTGTTGTTTATTTTCCTATTGTTCCTTAAATTCTAACAGCCCCTCTCTTCGAATGTTGCGCAAAGACTATTATATCAAGAGAGAAATTAGGCCTTAAGTTTCACAAGCCTCTTCAGTGTACTTGAGGTGAAGGAGAAAACCAAGTTTAAGGGCACCTTTTTGTTCCGTGGCTTTTTATTAATGGGTGCTATCTGGTTGACCTGATGGATGTTGTCCAATCATAACACTTCAACAGCTCACTGAATTGTAAGCTTCAACAAAATCCTACGAGCCCTTGCAAAGTTGCCTTGAAAAAAAAAAAAAAAACTGTTTTTTTGTTTTGTTTTGTTTTGGTCTCTAACTCATTACCTTTATACATTCTTTTCCCCCCTTTCCTGTTCCATTAGCTTTTATCATGATATTACTTTCCATCACTAACCCAAGTCACAGATTTAAAAAAAAATGCTCTTTTATTTTTAATAATGACTTTTGATAGATTCTTTTAAGCAGAGTTATTCTAAAATTAAAATCTCACCTCTTCATGAAGTCTCTTCAACTATTACATTGGGAAAGAAGTTCCTATCAACTAAAATTTCAACATGCCAAATACAGTTATTATATCTCTCTCACCTCAATCAACATAAAATTAAACATAAATGAAATATAATTTCTACATGTAATAACCCACTGTCAATACAGACAGCACTGTTGCTTATCAACTTTAATTGGCAGACACTTGCAATAAATATTCTAAAACCTTTGTTGTTTCAACAATCATCACAGCATCTGCATCAGTGGTAGATTCCATCTCAAGAAACTACTTTCTTTGCTCATTCATAAGAGGCAACCCCTCTTCCATTGAAGTTTTATCATGGGATTGCAGCAATCCAGTCCAATCTTCAGACTCCACTTGTGTTCTAGTTCTCTTTCTTTTTCTACAACTTCCAGTTATTCCCTCCACTCAAGTCTTGAACTCTCAAAGTCATCCATGAAGGTTGGAATCAACTTCTTCCAAACTCCTCTTAATGTTGATATTTTGACCTCTTTCTACAAATCATTGTTTTTAATGAGATCTAAAATGGTGAATCCTCTCCAGAGAGTTTTCAGTTGAGTTTGACCAAATCAAGAGAGGAATCACTGTCTATGGCACTTACCGACTTAGGAAAGTCTTAAATAATAAGACTTAAAAATTGAAATTACTCCTCCATCCATAGACTACAGAATGGATGTTACATTGAGAACACTAATCTCATTTGATGACTCCATCAGAGCTTTTGGATGATCACGTTGTCAATGAACAGTAATATTTTGGAAGGAATCGTGTTTTCTGAATGGTAAGTATCAATAGTAGGCTTAAAATATTCACTAAACTATATGGTAAACAGATGAGCTGTGCTCTGGATTTTGTTGTTCTATTTATAGAGCATATGCAGAATAGATGTAGCATAATTCTTAAGGGTCAGGATGTCAGAATTGTCAAAATGGTCAGTGAGCAATGGCTTTCACTTCGAGTCATCAGCCGCTTTAGCCCCTAAAAGGAGAATCAGCCTATCCTTTAAAGTTTTGAAGCCAGACATTGACTTCTCTTCTCTAGCTGTGAAAGCTCTAGATGCCATCTTATTCCAATAAAAGGATATTTTGTCTGTATTGAAAATCTGTCATTTAGTGTAGCTACCTTCATGAATTATCTGAGTTAGGTTTTCTGGATAATTTGCTGCAGCTTCTACATCAGCACCTCCTGCCTCACCTTATACTTTTATGTTTGGGAAACAGCCTCTTCCCTTAAACCTCGTGAACCAACCTCTGTTAGCCTTCAACTTTTCTCCTGCAGCTTCCTCACCTCTCTTAGCCTTTGCAGAATTAAAGAGAGTTAGGGCCCTGGTCTGGATTAGGCTTTGATTTAAGGGAATGTTGTTGCTGGTTTGATCTCTCCAGACCACTGAAATTTTCTCAGTATCAGCAATAGGCTGTTGCACTTTCTTATCATTTGTGTGTTCACTGGAGTAGCACTTTAATTTCCTTCAAGAATTTTTCCTTTGCATTCACAACTGGGCTGTTTGGCTCAAGGCCTACCTTTCACCCTATCTCAGCTTTCGACATGCCTTCCTCATGAAGCTTAATCATTTCCAGCTTTTTATCAAAAGCGATGGACATGTAACTCTTTCTCTCACTTGAACACTTAGAGGCTATTGTAGGGTTATTAAGTGACCTAATTTCAGTATTATTGTGTGTCAGGGAATAGGGTGTCCTGAGGAGAGGGACAGAGATGGAGTAATGCTAGTCAGTGGGACAGTCAGAACACACACAGCATCTATTGATTACGTTTTCTATCTTATAATGACGTGATTCCTGATACCACCAAACAATTAGAATAAGTAGCAGCCAAGATCACTGATCACAGATCACCATAACAAATGTAATAATAATTTTAAAAGTTTAAAACATAGTGAGAATTAGTAAAATGTGACACAGAGAAATGAAGTGAGTAAATGCTTTTGGAAAAGTGGCGCCAAAAGACTCGCTCGATGCAGGATTACCACAAACCTTCATTTTTAGAAGATACGGTATCTGCAAAGTGCAGTAAAATGAGGTACGCCTGTATCCAAGAAGGCATCTATGCAACGAAGAGCAAAGTTTTTAAAGATGCACTACTTTATGATTTCATATTTCATATCAATTTTTAAAAAGGCATATGGTACATTTTAAATGAACTGAAATATATTATGAATTGAAACCATTCAGGCTTCTCTGGAGATCCTTGGAAATGCACTGAAATATCATAGAAATAAGGCTGTAAATCCTTGGTCTGCACGTGTAGAAGAAGACTGTTCTAAATGGTTCAAGATGCAGTGTCCACGTGGCACCTGGTGTTTTGAAGTGCCAGCCACGTAAAGAATCTCAACTGTGCTCATTTGATCTAACACAATGGCTTCAATACTTCAAAACAATGACTTCAGTGCTACTTGGAAGTGGTCAGCTGCCATGTGAGTAATTAAATTTCACTCTTCATGTCAGACTGGCTTGTCTGAGACCCACACAAATCCCAAAAGGTCTGTGCTGATCTCATTTGGAAGTACCACCTACTGAGTCTCAGTGTGCTTTAATGAGGTATTTACAAGGGACCCCTACCCCTTCCCAGTCTTAAAGTACACACTTCTTACAAATAGAGTCCATTTCAATTGCCACTGGAATGTTTACCTTTAATATCTCTATAAGGATTAAAACAAACATTCCTGATTAATGTTAACTTACTTTAGGCATTTACTGCAGGCATATCAGACATCCCCATTATGGTTTGTATGTGAACAGTACTTAATGTGGAAATTACTTTTTAAAAAATTGACAAGGAGATGGAATAACTCATTTCAACATTTCCACAGGTCTCACCTTTTGGAAAGCTTATTACTGAATCAGGGAATGTGAAATTATATGTTCAAAACGCTAAGCTGCCAAAAATACAGTGTTGCACTTTAGAATACTAAGAGATTTCACTCACTTTATAAAATATTGCATAATTTATAAAATGTAAATTAAAGTCCATTGAAAATGGCATTGTAAAAGGATGCTATCAAGTAATTCTTAATAGATTTCCCACCATTCCACAGTATCACTGGACACTTGAACAATAAGTGTCACCAGCAGCTGAATCTTAACATTTTCAGCAAACTTTAATTTGTTTCTATTGTATTTCTTTTAAACTCCTGGCTTGCAGTGCATTGGCTTTATTTAGTTTGGGTGTAGATTCATTAACTCAGGTGGTGTGAAAGAGGGCAAGTTAACAAGCCCCATAATTCCAAAAGCCAGTTATGTTTGCCAAGTCTCTTGGTTCCGTATCTTCTAAGAGCTTCTCCATGTGTCTACTTCCATCTGTTCCATTGCCACACCTACTTCAGGCCACCTTCCTCTCTGAAATGAGCTACTATAACTGAAACCCAATTGGCTTCTCTGCACTTGGTCTTTCTCTCTCCATCTGTTTTCCACACTTTAGACAGAGTGATTATTTAAAAGCCAATATGATCATCTTGTTATTCCCCTCTTCAGAACCCTTCACAGTTATTTCCTCTTTACTCTAAGATCCTATCTTTCTATTACTGGAGCATGTTATTTTTTTTTAAAGCTTATTCCTTTCATTGTATATACATGTCCCTTAGTCATGTGACTATTACTCTTCTCATCAGTAAGTGGGGTGTATTTCTGTATACCTTGAATCTGAGCAAAATGTGTGAGATCCTTTGAGCAAAGAATGTGGTGGGATGGTGTCGTGGGCCATCTGAGCCTAGACATCAAGAGGCCTTAATGCTTTTGTTTTTACTCTCTTGGGAATCTGCCCAGAAACCACTTTGTGAAGAAACCTAGTCTGGCCTGCCTGGAGAAGGGGAGGCCATATGAAGCAGAGACAAGCCTTCCCAGCTGAAGCTCCCTACACCAACCAGCTAACAGCCAGCACCAACTGCTTTGTTAAGAATAGTGTGCATAGTATTCATTTTACCATAACTTAAAAAATGAGGAAACCAAGGGAGGTTACAGACAACCAGCCCAAGATCAGATAGCAAGTGTTAGAGCCAAGATTTCAAATCCAGACACCTTTACCCGCATCACCAATTTGTGCCCTCTATGCTACATATTCATTTTAAATCTCTACATATCACATTGCAACCTGTCTTTCCTCTACTTAATTCTCTCTGTGTGACTTTTGTGTATTGATATTTAACCCAACTATATCAAAGTGATCTCAGGGCCTAAGAAACATAATAGTTCATATATCTACATCACTTACCAACATGGTTCCCAGACATTTAAGTGCTGAATAATATCTATTATTGCAATGTAGATAGTGAATCTGCATACTTTGAGAATGAATTTAATTTTTTCCAAATAGTCAAAAGTCCTTTCAGAACTAAGAAGAGAAAACTTTAATTCCATTTGACCTCAGTAACACAATATACAGGTAAAACAAGAAAACTGCTTTTTTCATGTGTCTCGGGACCTAGATTTGTAAGTCATTCTCCACAGATTTTTGAGAGCAGTATCACCAACAAAGTGTAAGTAAATACACACAAAATGAAATACTCACTTAGAAGTATAAGTTCAGGCATAATTGTGAAAATATCAGGCTTTTTTTTATAGTCAAACCTCACATACAAATTTATATGAACTTTATATAATTAACTAACAAAAATAAAAATGATAACTATGGTTTTTGGTATTTTGTATATTGATAAGTGCATAAGGTGTCCAGGGATTGGGTGAATCCAGCTGTCATACTACTCAGGAGTCATTCAAAGGTGAAGCATGTTGAAAGTTAAAAGATTTTACATCTTCAGATTCTAACATTTCCTTTTGAACTTCTGCCCAGAAGGCCCAGACTTCTCCATGAAGGGTAGTTATAATTTGCTATCTGTGAGGTGGTGACCAGTAAAGAGTATTTTTTTTCTTTGTTTATTTTACATATGAGGGGAGAAATCTTTATATTTCTGAAATGATGTTTCTATACAGAACAAAACCCAAAGTCATTGATATGGCATTCAAAGCCTTTGTGATTGATTTCCAGGCTACTGCCTGAATATCTTCCTAATATACTTTTTTTTACTTTGATGGTTTTTCTGTGCCTGGAATGTACATTTCACATTCTGATTCTCCTCAACTTGTATATTCTTTTTTTTTTAAATTAAGGTTTATGTCTTTATTTTAGAGAGAGAGCATGTGCACACATGTGTGTGAAAGCGTGAGTAGGGGAGGGGCAGAGAGAGAGAGAGAGAGAGAATCTTAAGTAGACTCCTCGCTGCTCACAGAGCCATTGCGGGGCTCAATCTCAGGATGCTGAAATGATGACCTCAGCCTAAGCCAAGAGTTGGATGCTCAACTGACTAAGCCACCCAGGTGCTTCTCTTCTTTTTGAAAATTGTTGACATCCATCATGATGTGATGATATGATATCCTCCCTAGGAAGCCTATACAGCATCCTTAGTAAAAAAACAAACCTTCTCTTAGGTTTTCCAAGAAAACTGTGTTGTGTGAGGATCTGTGGATCAAAATATAACAGTCTGTCTTAACAGCAGTTAGAGAAAATAATAGGAACTACATCATAGACTTGTTTGAGGAAGTGAGTTATTCTACCTAAAACACTTGAAGACTTGTAGATACATAATAAACATAACCACTATATAAATGTTGGCTATTGTATTTACAGTTGCTAAAAAATAATATATAGGTAGTTGTAGGGATGATTGTATAATTTAATAAGTAGAGTCTGACAATGGCATTGAGCTATGAGTAGCTCTATGTAGATAAGAAGTAAAAAGAAAGAGAGAACAGTATAGAGTGATTGCACGCTAGATTTGTATATATATTCAGTTGCCTAAAAGCAAGGTTGAAGACAACCAGATTAATGAAGTATATCTAGCCAGGAATATAATGGAGCCACCAAAACTCAGCTGACTTTATAGGATTGTCACCTCAGGTTAAGAAGAAAAAAAAAATTACCCTGAAGGATGGGGAAAAATTAGCTTACCTCCTAGGCCTTCATCTTGTCAGCTAATCAGTTAAATTATCAGATTAGCTGATTAAAATCTCTCTTATCAAATCAAAGTCAATCCAGAAATCAACTTTGTTAAGTAAGAACTGATGATTAAAAAAAGAAAGAAAAAAGAGCCCTCCACCTCCAGCCCCAACATACTGGAGCTATTGCTCAGACTCACGTTGAGGGCGACGTCTGGGTTTCCTCTGTGCAGCAGCATCACCCTCACCTCACTGTGACCCCTCTGGGCCACGATCCACAGAGGAGCTGTCAGGTCCTGACTTGGGAGAGGACACGCTTACTCACACCGGGCCACATAGTATCCATAGAACAGCAAGGAAGGGAATTGAATATGCAAAGTTTATACTTTCTTTTTTTTTTTTTTAAGATTTTTTTTTTTAATTTGTTCATGAAAGACACACAGAGAGAGGCAAAGACACAGGCAGAGGGAGAAAGAAACAGGCTCCCTGTGGGAAGCCGCATGGGGGACTCCATCCCAGGACCCTCAGATCACCACCTAAGCCAAAGGCAGATGCTCAACCACTGAGCCACCCAGGTGCCCCTGGAGTTTATACTTTTGGAAAAGATAGAACTTGGACTAGTCTGACCTGGCTAGACCACCTTTCGTTATCAGCTCAGGGCAGGCTCCGATGCACTTGGACATCTAAAGAGAGAAGCCTGGGGTGGAGAGCAGACCAGGCTTGCCCAGGTGAACATAAAGGCATTCTCATATCAGGTTACATTACTGTGGGAACCTGCCTGGGTGTCATTTACTGAGGCAAAAGGGTTCAAAGAAACTCAGAGCTGATCGGTTGTCTTAGGTGCTACTGCAGGACAGCAGGTCCTCCCTGCCTTGCTCCTCTGAGCAGGTGGACATTACCTGCACTGGTTGGTTGACTTTTGCTCCTGAAGACAAACAATAATGGGATTACATCCAAGTAGCCCCCTTGAGCAGCTAGGAAGAGTACAGTGGTTCCATCCCGAGAGATGTCAAATTTGAAGTGTTAAAGTCATCTTTCATGCTTATTTTAGAAGAAATTAGATAAAAAATACATACATTTAATGCAATTTTCCATTTCTATCCCCCACTTTGTTTTTATATTCATGGTTAGTGTTTTATTCTCTGAAGAACAGTTCTAAAATATCACAGTAAGTCAGGTTGAAAGGTAAAGCTTCAAATAGTCTTATAAGGATAAGTTATAACAAATGGAATGACTGTTCGCTCTACAAAATCTTGATCACAGAGCTTATGATCTGCCCACTTGGTGGTAGCACCCAGGTTGTCCAAATAGCCAGTCATCATTTATCTCTTGTCTGCACAGACTTCTCATTAGCTGCCTTCTGCTTTTGTTCTCTGATCTCAGGGTTTATCCCCTTTTTAATTGGTTTAAAAATACATACATTTAATACAATTCTAAACTCCAATTTCTTTTTGTCAAGAGCTAAATGTTATTTTAAAAACATACAAAAATAAAGCCTATTTAAAAAGAAAGAAAGAAAAAGAAGAAGAAAGAAAGAAAGAAAGAAAGAAAGAAAGAAAGAAAGAAAGAAAGAAAAGAAAGAAAAAAGAAAAGGGACCTGGGACAGTCAGAGAGGCTAGAATGGCTGAGGATCTGAGACGTGTAAGTAGAATTTCTTTGGGAGTTTTCATCTGCACTGATATCAAGGTGAAAGAACCACCATCTTCACTTTGGCCGAGGTAAACCCTCTAAATATTTAACTATGAATGATCTGTATAGGAATGTATGTGTGTATGAATTTATGATTAATTTATTTCCCTGGGCAGTTGTACTTTGTAATAAGCCTAAAACCTCAAAATTTAAGGAGAAAATATCTTCCCACCCTATGATCTGTAATAAATTACAGATTCTAAGTGGCGGCTGTGTTTTATCTATTGCCACCCCATAACCATTACCATGCCTTATCCATAGTAGGGCCCAGATAATTATATGAAGGGTACAGTAGGACCATCCTATCCCTTGATCATGCAGACCTTAAGCCGTCCTACACAGACTTTCCATTTCTCAGAGACTGTCGCAGCACTATGCACATGACATACAGTACATTTGGTGGATTTAGTGATTATACCAATGTATTCCAAGAAGAGAGAAGGATTTTTTTTTTCCAGCAGTATTGAAAGACACTATGTAGGAGAGTAGAGTACTATTACTTACTTTTTGTTATGTAGTCCACAAAATCAGGTTTTTTTTTTTTTTTTTGTCCTAAGGAAAAAAAAAAACAAAACATATTCTAATTAAGTTTTAATTCCAGTATAACATACAGTGTTAATTTAGTTTCAGGTATACAATATAGTGATTCAACACTTCCAGACATCACCCAGGGTTCATCACAAGTACGCCCCTTCTTCCCCATCAGCTATTTCCCCTATCCTCCTTCCTACCTCCCCTCTGGCAACCATCAATTGTTCTCTACAGTTAGGAGTCTGTTTCTTGGTTTGTCTCTCTCTCTTTTTTCCTCTGCTTCTTGGTTTTGTTTCTTAAATTCCACATATGAGTAAATCATATGGTATTTCTCTTTCTCTGACTTACTTCACCTAGCAGAATACTGTGTACCTCCATCAATGTTGCAAATGAGATTTGATTCTTTTTTTCTGGCTAAATGATAGTCTATTGCATATATATAAATATATATATATTTATATATATGCCACATCTTCTTTATCCATTTATCCATTGATGAATGCTTGGACTGCTTTCATAACTTGGATATTGTTTATAATGTTCCTATAAACATCGAGGTGCAGGGATCCCTGGGTGGCGCAGCGGTTTGGCGCCTGCCTTTGGCCCAGGGCGCGATCCTGGAGACCTGGGATCGAATCCCACGTCGGGCTCCCGGTGCATGGAGCCTGCTTCTCCCTCTGCCTGTGTCTCTGCCTGTCTCTCTATCTCTCTGTGACCATAATGTGATCATAAATAAATAAATAAATAAATAAAATAAATAAATAATATATATATATATAATAATAAATAAATAAATAAATAAATAAATAAAAAAAAATAAAAAAAAAAATAAAAAAAATAAAAAAAAATTAAAAAAAAAACATTGAGGTGCATATATCCCTTTGAATTGGCATTTTTGCATTCTTTGAGTAATTGCCCAGTAGTGTGATTACTGGATCAGATCATGTGGTAGTTCTATTTTTAATTTTTTTTTAGGAACCTCCATATTGTCTTCGAACCTCCATATTGTCTTCAACATTGGTTGCTGCAATTTGCATTCCCACTAATCGTGCAGGAGAGTTCCTTTTTCTCCACATCCTTGCCAACACTTTTTGCTTGTGTTGTTGATTTTAGCCATTCTAGGTGTGAGGTGTGAGGTGACAGCTCATTGTGGTTTTGGTTTGTATTTTCCTGATGATCAATGATGTTGAACGTTTTTCCATGTGTCTGTTGGCCATCTGTATGTCTTCTTTGGAGGAATGTCTTTTCATGTCTTCTGCCCATTTTTTATTGGATTATTTGTTTTTTGGGTGATGAGTTGCATTAGTTTTTCGTATATTTTGGATACTAACCCTTTATTGGATATGCCATTTGCAAATATCTTCTCCCATTCAGTAGTTTGCCTTTGAGTTTTGTTGATTGCTTCCAATCAACTTGTGCAGAAGCTTTTTATTTTTATGTAGCCCCAATAGTTTATTTTTGTTTTTATATCCCTTGCCTCAGGAGACATATCTAGAAAAATCTTGCTAGGGCTGATGTTAGTGAGATTACTGCCTTTGATCTCCTCTAAGATTTTTATGGATTTAGGTCTCATATTTAGGTCCTTAATCCATTTTGAGTTTATTCTTATGCATTATGTAAGAAAGTGGTCCAGTTTCATTCTTTTGCATGTAGCTCTCCACTTTTCCCAACACCATTTGTTGAAGAGACTGCCTTATTCCCATTGCATATTGTTTCCTTTTTTGTCAAAGATTAGTTTGCTATATGATTGCGAGTTTATTTCTGGGTTTTCTATTCTGTTCTATTGATCTATGTGTCCATTTTTGCACCAGTATTGCACTGTTTTGATAACGTCAGCTTTGTAGTGTAACTTGAAGTCTGGACTTGTGATATTTCCAGTTTTATTTTCCTTTGTTAAGATTGCTTTGGCTATTTGGGGTCTTTTGTAGATACATACAAATTTTAGGATTGTCTGTTCTGGTTCTGTGAAAAATACTGCTGATATTTTGAAAATGATAGCATTAAATCTGTAGATGCTTTGGGTAGTAGACATTTTAACAATATGTGTTCTTCCAATTCATAAGCATGAAATGTTTTTCCATTTCTTTGTGTCTTCTTCAATTTCTTTCATCAATGTTTTACAGTTTTCAGAGTATATGTTTTTTTCACCTCTTTGGCTAAGTCTTTCCCAGGAACTTTATTATTTTTGATGTAATTTTAAATGGAATCATTTTCTTAATTTATTTTCCCGTTGGTTCAGTATTAGTATTTAGAAATGCAATAGATTTCTGTATGTTGATTTTCTATCCTGTGACTTTACTGAATTCATTTTATCAATTCTAGCAACTTTTTGGTGGACTCTTATATTTTACATACTATACATAACACACGTAATATATGTATACATAGATATGATATATATTAAGTATATATCATATATATATTTAATATAAATAGTACTATGTCACCTAGGAAAATATATTAAATCAGGTTTGCCCATAAGTCTTAAACTTTAAGGCAGGATTGTTCATTAATCTGTAAGTCACATCTCATTATTTTCCCCCATTTTTCAGGCTGTCAAAATCTTGAATCCTCCATGAAGGTTTTCCTCTTCTATCATATGTGATTTATAAATGTGATTAGCCTTGTTTCTGTACTTTGGCCTAAAATATTAATTAAATGTACAAAAGGGTGGGCAATATATGAACCCAAGATGCACATTCCTGGAGCTCTTACTCTATGCTGACACAAGGAAGGCAATAAAAAGAATGCATGGCTTATTCTTTTTGGGAAACTGGCAAAGCATGTGCCACTAATTATATCAGGGACCTATTCTTCCTATTTGAAGCCCTGTATATCACTCTCCTATCTTATCAATTTTGTACACAGCCTGAAGTTTGCAAATAAATAGCTTTACTTTAAACTTAAATTGTCTTTAGCAAACAAGTTTTCTAGAATACATATTTGTCATGAAAACAAACAAAAAGGGCTGGTGTGGAAATAAAAAGATAATTGGATTTAATTGGACATAATTGAATGATATTAATATATTAAACTTGTATAGCACTTGTAAACACAAATCATTTCTTAGAACTTATCTGGAAGGTTCATGTGTACTTTGTTCAGATTTATGAAATTTAGAGCCATCTTTTCTTTATAAGTAATGGGCATTTGTGTATTACTAGTCCCACATCTTCCTTTTCCTTTTTTTTAATGCTATGCTTTTAAGTGTTGATAAACCTTTTCCTCTTACAGAGACAGACTGTTTATCTTTTTAAAAGTTTATTCTTTTCTCCCCTAGATGACACAAGTAATAAGAGCAGCTTTTCTTTGTTTGGGATATATTACATATCAAGCACTTTACATCACTTTTGCTCAGTTAATCCTCCAACAAACTAAACCTCTGAAGTAGGTACTGAGAGCAAGAAAAGTTAGCGAGTTTTCCTAGAATAAGAACCATGTAAATAGTAAAGCTGATTTTCGTTTCAGGCTCAGTTCACCCCATATAGCAGGCTTTTACTATAAATTTCCCATATCCACAGATGCATTCATGTTCACATAAAATTTTTCCAGAATTTTGGAAAAATTACATTGAAAGATCAAATGTAATCCTGTTAGTCACTTGACCCACTAACCTACCAAACTAAGTTTTCTTTTTCAAGTACTGTGCCCTGTGCTTACCACTAACCCCCTGTATTTCTATTCTGGTAAATCTTACCCCATGTCTGCAGCTTTAGCCAGCTACTCTGTAAAATAAACATATGGCCCAAGTACATCTACTAATTTCCATTCTCAGTGCCAATATTCAATACTATTCTACTCTTTCTTTTTTTTTTCTTTTTTAAGATTTTATTTATTTATTCATGAGAGACACACAGAGAGAGGCGGAGACATAGGCAGAGGGAGAAGTAGGCTCCCTGCAGGGAGCCCAATGGACTTGATCCCTGGATCCCAGGATCACACCCTGAGCTGAAGGCAGATGCTCAACCGCTCAACCGCTGGCCACCCAAGCATCTCTATGCTGCTCTGGCTGGTTTGTTCCACCCACTTGGATCATTCAAATCTGTAGTAGGCTCAGTGATTATCAAAAATGAAAATCTGATCTAACTCTTCTGTTTAAAATCTTCTATTGCTTCCCATTGACCTTAACAATTTAGGATATGATATTAACCACTTAATTAGTAATATAGGGATATCCCTTTGGCATTTGAACCATGTTTATCTTTGACTCTCTTATCTGACCACACCTATCCTGCAGAGCAAGCACCAGGCAGGGTTAGTCTGCCACCATCTACCTTAAACCATGTTCAAGTCACTTATACCCTCCCCCACCTCTCTTGTTTGCCAACATCAGAAATAGGGGTCCGGGATTTGTTTAAAGGCTCAACAGTTACATCAAGAACTCAGGTTTTATGGTAAATAAGGCAAATGGTCTTCCTTCAAAGTACCTGCAGTGCAGCGGTAGGGCATCCATTCCACAAACAGCTTCTAGCTATCAGCTCCTTCAGGGTCAACTTCAGAGGCAGGGAGCTGCCTCAACCTTGGCACATTCTGCCCAGGGAAGCTTGCCTCTAGAGACAGAGCAAGCCTGAGGCTGGAGGTTGACGTTATGGCCCACAGGTCCACATGTAGAACATTCTGATTGGCCATCCTTTCTTTAAAGCTCACTGCATTTTATTATTTTTTTTTAAGATTTTATTTATTTATTCATGAGAGACAGAGAGAGAGAAAGAGGCAGAGGGAGAAGCAGGCTCCATGCAGGGAGTCCAATGCAGGACTCAATCCCGGGTCTCCAGGATCATACCCTGGACTGAAGGTGGTGCTAAACTGCTGAGCCACCCGGGGATCCCTAAGCTCACTGTATTTTAACTGAGAGTTTGTTGAGGCTCCATTTGAGTCTGGCTTTTTCCTCTTCCCAATCTGGCTTGTTCCAATTTCCTTTCACAAATGTTGATTCCCTATACATTGTCTTAGTTCTGCTTTTGCAGAGCACAACTTCCACTTTTTTCCATCATCCTTAGATGATGTCTCTCCCCTTTACACAGGATGGCTGTAGCAGCTTCTAGAAACATGTCCTAGTATGATACTAGACAAAAGTCCTGCGGACGGGTTGTAGCAATCACAGCATCAAGGAAGTACTTTCTCTCATTTTATAATTTTATAACCAATATCTGGTTCATTAAGTTAGCTTAAAGGTCAATATTGGGTCACATGATAAACCCTGGATGTAAGAGAGGCTAAGAGAGTGAATGGATTCATCTTTAAATTTCTGTTCTGATATACTTACTCAAACAGTAGGGAGGAAGGGCCAGGCATCGGGAAAAGAATTTCTCTATGGCAAACTTTCAAGCTTTAATGCTCTGTATCCCTAAAGGGAATTTGAAAAAGGACCTATTTTTTGCACATTATTAATTTCTCATCAAAACCTAGTTTGTTGAAAATTTAAATGATTTTGTAGAGTGTGTGGTATCCAAAATTTTAAAGATGGTGTACTATTCTTTAGATGCCTCCAATGGAATCTGAATGCAACAGGTTTGTTTTTTTTTTTTTAAATGGGAATTCTCAGACGTATACAAAATCAGAATGGTATAATGGACCTCACGTATCATCTAATTTAAAATCAACATTTTGCCATTTTGCTGCTTATATGCCCTCTTGATATATTTTTTTCTATTTCTTGGAATATTTCAAAGCAAGTCACAGATATCATATCATTTCATGCACAGATATTTAAAAATGTATATCTGATACATAAAAGCCACAACACTATTATGTTACATCCAGCACATTTTACAGTAATCTCTTCACAGTGTCTAATACTCAATATGTACTTAATTTTCCATGCTTGTTTAAAAATTATTATTTTTGTTTGTTTGAATCAGTCCACACATTGTCTTTAGTTGATTGCTTTTGACTCTTTCAAAATCTATAACATTTTCTTTTTTTAAAATTTTTTTATTGGAGTTCAATTTGCACATTTTCTTTTTAAACATTTTTAGTATTTATTTTTTATTTAGTAATTTTATTTTTAAATTTTCCAGGCCACTTATTTATTGAGGAAATAGTAACTTTTGTCTTATAGAAGTTCCCATATTCTGGGTATAATGCATCTTCATGGTATTGTTTAACATGTTCCTCTGTGGTTTCCTATAAAGAAGACCTGTTCCTTATCAATTATCTGGTTAGTCTGAAAAGTAGCAAAACTTGATCTTTTCCTTTAATCACTTTTCAGAATAATGAGACACTACCCTATCAACCTTCAAGGGTTATGAATGAGACTTTTTTTAAAATCATTATGGACTTCTGGACTTTTTAATATGTATTTCAATCTATTTCAGTCATTACTACTACTATTCCTACTACTATTACTATTATTATTATTACCAATGCTCAGAATTTCTTATTTTTTGGTCATGGAAGCCTCTGTAAGCGTGCTTTTGTGTTGTTTTGATATGATCCTAGGAGTCTTTTTTTTTTTTTTTTTTTTTTTTGATCCTAGTAGTCTTTGACATTGTCTTCTGACAGTCATGGCAAGGCTCATATTACAAATGTCCTGCTCCAGATATGAAATTGGTCATTGTTCTGAAAGACCAGTTTTTTGGTTCTTGGTTTGTTTTGCTTTTTAGTCAAAATGCAAATGATAATTTAGAAAAGACAATCCAGATACGCCATTGAGTTTTGATAGTCGGCATTACTCTAAAAAGGGTAAAAAATAACTAAACAAACCTTTAACAACCATTTGACATTGTTTCTTTTACTCTTTGAAATTTAATTCTCATTCCACATCTCCTGCAGTTTTATTTTAATGCAATGTTTTTTTTACATTTGAAAGTATGCTATTGATCATCCTATCATAACTCTCTGCAACAAAAAGTATTGCATAAATTAAAATGTGAATTTTTTCCTTGTCCCATGCAGTCATATGTCTGTAAGTCTTAAAAGCTTTAGTATACTACATAAAGTTTTCACAAAAGTTAGCAAAAATGTTTCTTGTAAAGATCTACATAAATATTTAACACATGGGATCCCTGGGTGGCGCAGAGGTTTGGCGCCTGCCTTTGGCCCAGGGCGCGATCCTGGAGACCCGGGATCGAATCCCACGTCAGGCTCCCGCTGCATGGAGCCTGTTTCTCCCTCTGCCTGTGTCTCTGCCTCTCTCTCTCTCTCTCTGTGACTATCATAAATAATAAATAAAAATTAAAAAAAAATATTTAACACATATAGAACACCTCTCATATAAGATTTTTTCTTAAAAATGTAAGGTAAATCTGTGAGAAGTAAAGGTGGAACCTTTTCCTACCTTTTCTTGAAATCATGCAAAATATGAAGCCGAGGCAGAGAACTATGCAGGGCGAATGAAGGTGTTTCCCTAGGCCTTTCTCTTAACGGAATAATAAAAAGGTAGAGGGGGAGCCTTTCATAACAGATTAATATTATACAGCATACTGCTCACATATTTTCAATGTTATAATTGTAAAACGGGTAGATTAGGCACAGAGGAGTCTTTCTCTTAGTGCTCTATTTATCTGGATGAAATAATGTACCATCACCTTTCTTAGCTGTGCTTCATTAGCTTCTTTATACCTTAAAACTCTTCGTCAGACCCCAAGCTTTCTTTGACAGTAATCAGGGGTGGCAAAAATGAGATCATAAGAGGAAGCTATGTCTTCACTCCTCTGTTGTTACACCCTTTGATATATTTGATTTTAGAACATCCCAGCATTGACCAAATTACCCTGCTTCTAATTTACCACAACATTCTGCAGATTTCATGTTGTCCCTTTGTTTGAATCAAGAATTCAGATTTTGAATCCTGGGGCAATATCACATAGTAAGACTCTGGATGAGGGGGAGGTAGGTGTTTCTTCTTAAACTGGGGAAAAAGTAATTATCAACAAAGTAGTGGGGAAAATACTGGCATGTGAATTAAATACTACAAGAAATTTGAGGATCAGAAGAATGAATTCCTTAAAATCATTTGTGCTTGCATACCTCTCTGTAGTTTTTGTGTCCCTCCAGAGGTATCTCATTTGGAAGACTGCTGTGCTAAGTATATATCCAGTGGTGGGATTGAAGTTTCCTTGGTTCAATACCCATAATCATACTAAAGCCTGTTACATTGCTCTTTAGTTAGGCTTAACCATTTTACACAGTCCCACCAATAAAATCCTATTTCCTTTCAATCTTGGCAACACTTGTTATAATCCAACTTTTATTTTATTTTATTTTATCTTATTCTTGCCAATGAGGAAAGTGTAAATTGGTATCTCAAGGCAGTTTTAACTTGTATTTTTCTGCTTATTTGTATTCAGGTTATGCATATGGCTTTTTTCTTCTGAAAATTTTATTTTTTCAATCTCCTGCCTATTTTCTATGGAGTTCTTTGCCTTTTCTCATGGACTTAGAATTTTTTACATGTACTTTATATTAATATATTTATTTATATTTATTTATTTATTTATTTATTTATTAATTTATTTAATATTTTATTTGTTTATTCATGAGAGATAGAGAGAGAGGCAGAGTCATAGGCAGAGGGAGAAGCAGGCTCCTCACAGGGAGCCCGATGTGGAACTCGATCCCAGAACCCTGGGATCACACCCTGAGCTAAGGACATACCTTCTACTACTGAACCACCCAGGTGTCCTGATATTAAGGATATTTTAGGATTTAAAATATCTTCTCGAATGTCATCTAAAAGTACATCACCTTTCAGTTTTATCAATAATAGCCCACAGTGAACATAAATATTAATTTTCAGTATACATTAAGCCAATGATTATTTTATTTGCCTTATCATTTGTGCTTCCTGCATCTTGTTTGAAACTTATGTTCCCACTTACAAGGTAATCTATATAGTCCCTTAATTTCTTGTATTAGCACTATTTTTTAACTTTTCACATGTAGATTGTAAATCTGTTTGGATTTCATCTTTCTGTGTAAGTATAAGGTAGACATTCAACTTCATTGTTCTCCATTTAATGAACCTATTTTTCCCCAATATCTTTTATGTATTTACTCTTTTGTAGATTCATATTACTATATTATCATGTATATAGTTCCTGTATATGTGTAGATCTGTTTAGAAGCTCTTATTCTGCATCATTTGGCCTATTTAGTTTATTTCTGTGGCAATTTCATGGTGTTTTTATTACTATGCCTTTATAATGTGTCTTGATGCTTTTCAGGTTTTCTGTGCTCTATTGCTTGAAAGTGGATTTAGTGATCTATGACTTTTATTTGTTTGTATATATATTTTAGAATAAATTTGTCAGATTTCTTTAAAATACTCCTGCTGGCATGCCAGTATTTTTCTTTTTGATATGCCAGTATTTTTTGAGGGCGGATTATATTTAATTTCTAGATTAATGTATGGATAATACACATCTTTACCAAGTTATCTCATCCATGAATGAGGTGTTAATCATTGTTTGAGTTTGTTCTTATAATGGAGTTTAAATTTTTTTCTCTATGAATATTTTATATACTTTTGAGAAAGATAATTTCTAGATACTTTCTGTCTTGTTATTATGAATAGCACTTAATTTCTATTATATCTTTAAGTTGGCTATTTCTGGTGTTAGATGAATATATTGGTTTGTGCAGAATAGATGAATGCTTTTAGTTTGTGCAAGTTGATCTTGTAAGTATGTCAGAAGTTTATTTTGAATTTTAATGGTTTATATGAAAAGTCTATTGATATTTTTTAATGTAAATGATCGCACCATCTGCAAATGGTGACAGTTTTTATCTAGTTTTTTTCAATTCTTGTAACTCTTCTTTTTCATGTACTTTTACATCAGCAAAAACCACTAGTACTACAATGAGTGGCAAAAGTAATGCACATTTTTGTCCTTTTTTTCAGATTTGTAAGGGAGTGCTTTTTTATAGGTTGCCTACAATAGATTTGGTATAAAATCCTGATATAAAGTTCCAGAAGTGCCTTACTATTCCAAGTATTCTGAGAGATATTTTGTTTACTTGTTAGTTTTGCTTTGTGAATACTTATATACATGGTCATGTATATAAATAAACTTTATCAAAAGTTTATTTTTCTACATCTAGAAAAATAGATGACTTTTTTCCTTTTCCTCTGTAGGTCACTAATGGGTTGCCTTTTGTTGATAGATTTTTCTGACTTTAAATAATCCTTTGACTCAGTAAATTTATTTTTTTAGTAGTGTCTTGGATTTGGTTATATAATTTTTATTATGATTGTCTCATGTATGTTTCATAAAAGAAAATATTAATGTCTTTGTACTATCCTTAGCTAGTTATCTTAGAATGGCAGGATTTTTTGTTTTTGTTTTTTCTATTAAAAAATTTGCATAAGATAGGAATTATCTTTAAAATTTTGATTTTCCTGCAAAAATCTTTGGCCCTGGGACTTGTGCAAGATGCCTTAAATCACCATTTTAATTTTTTGAGTGGTTATTGACCAGTTTCTTAATTTTTGTGCCAAGTTTGGCAGTTGTTTCAATTACTTTAGCTACGTAACAGATTATCTCCAGACTTAGTGGTGAAAACAAAAATGTTTTATCCTCACAGATTCCTAGGGTCAGGAATTCAGACACAACTATAGTGGGATGGCTTGTCGCTCAGTGGTGATATCCCTCAGCTGGAAGAATTGTAGATTAAGGCAGAAATCACTTGAAGGCTCATTTATTCATATACCTGACTGTTGATGTCAACTATCCACTAAGACCCCCATTCCTTTCCATGTGGGCCTCTCATTCTGGTCTAATTGTGTTGTCTTCCCATGTCAGCTAATTTGGACTTTGAGTTTGGCAACTGGCTTTCCCCAGGTAAGGGAAACAAATCGCATATAGAGTCATGTAACTACTCAGCCATACTGTACTGGTCAGAGTAGCCTCACACGTACCTGGATTCAAAGGGAGGAGAAATGGACCTCATCTCTGATAAAGGAGTGGGAAAATTCTAGAAGCACATGTAGATGTTTATGAAAAACAAAATCTCCCACAGTCATTTGTATGTTTTTTTCAGGTGGATTTCTCATCTGTTTCCTTATGTATTAGTGAATAGTTGGTTGTGATATTCTTTCTGTGAGTTGCTGTTTTGTCTTTAATTTCCTTTTCTTCTAATAAATCTTATCAGAGGGTTGTCTGGTCTTAACAGAGCTGGCTTTATTTTTAAATTTTATTTATTTTTTTTAAACCTGGCTTTAGATTTGAGCAGTATTTATTATTGCATTCTGTTTTTCTTGATGTTTGCCTTTGTCTTTAATAATTATCTCCTATTTCAATTTGGTCTGTTCTTCTTTTCCAGTGAATCAAGCAGAATCATGGCTCATTTTATTTCAATCTTTATTTTTCTTCTTTTCTGCTGTTTTTAAAACTATACATTTTCCTCAAGTTCCGCTTTAGTTGTGCCCTGCCAGCTGTCATATGTGGTGATATCACTGTAGCTCAATCCAAAGTGTTTCATACTGATGATTTCCGTGTTAGCCTGAGGGTAATTTAAGAACAAGCATTTTAGTCTCAAGACATATAGGGGATATCTTTGGCTTATTTTTATTATGACTTTTCTAATCTTCTTTGCAATATGGTTAGAGAACATAGTTGGATGTTGATTCCGTAGAATTGATTGAGCCTTGATCTCTGAACTGGTACAAATTTAGTTTTTGTGAGTATTCTATGTAAGTTGAAAAAGAATCTGCTTCTGTTATCTGATTTTTTACCCTAATGAGGCTTTAGCAGCTGCTAGTTCTGACCAGTGATCCCAGGGCCAATGCACAGTTGTCAGGAAAGGATCTAGCCTTCAAAGGGAAAGAAGAGGCCCGCCTCGGCATCCCAGCATGTCCCCAGTCCAGGGCACTCTTTTACTCACAGGCGAGAAAAATATCTTTCTCTTTCTCAGGGGTATCTTTCACCCATAAGCCCATTTCTCATTTCATGGCATCTTCAGGGTTGGCTTCTGGGAAGGGAGCGAGTAGCCTCTGTTAATTCTCCAGCTTATCAGTGTCCATAGCTGTATCAATTAAACTGGGTGGTTTTCCTTGGAGTGAAGAATCTCAAGCTATAAACTATGCACACATTAGGACTTCCAAATGCTTTCCCCAAAAGGAAGAAAGGCAGATATACATGTTTGATGCTATGAACTCTGCAAATAATAAGGAAAAGAAAGGGTGGGATTAATGGTTTGAGAAAGGCCTGGAAATAGGAGTGAGACAGGCCTGTTGGTTTACATGTAACTTAATTTGGAAGCTGGGTTGATAATTGCTATCAGCCTTTAATTCTGAACTGAGAAATGCACTCTTCACTTCATAAAAATAAAGAATTTGGGCAGCCTGGGTGGCTCAGTGGTTTGGCGACGCCTTCAGCCCAGGGCCTGATCCTGGGGACCCGGGATCGAGTCCCAGGTCGGGCTCCCTGCATGGAGCCTGCTTCTCCCTCTGCCTGTGTCTCTGCCTCTCTCTCTGTGTTTCTCATGAATAAATAAATAAAATCTTTAAAAGAAAATAAAGAATTTTAAGGGTCTCCAATCAGTGATTAAACACTAAACAGCGATGGAAGAAATTCAAGCTGAAGTTTAGTAGAGGAGAGCCAAGGAGCCCAATTAAGGGGCGCTTCCAGAATTTAGCTAAATGTTAATGGGGACTTGAAATGGCAACCAAAGGAGACAGTAAGGACCAAGACGAACTTTCTCATAAAAGAATAAACATGACATGGAGACTGGGTAAGCAGAGGGACAGGAGAGCCAAGTCATAGGGGTCAAACAAAGCTGACCAAAATTCCAACCAGTGTATAAGGCAAGGCGATGAGATGTTCATATTCAGAAGTGTGTTTGAGTTGTGACCACAAAACCAGAGGCAGATGTTCAGAAGGAGCCCGGAGAAGCAGAGGTGAGACCACACGGACAGCTCTTCATGTCCTTACAACCACCTTCTGCTATTCTGCTAGAGTGAAACAAGTTTCCCTGGGGGTCCATTTCCTGCAGCCCATCTTTCCAAATCTAACAGTCTTCTCAGACATGTATTTTCATGTAAATGAAGCCCAATAATACTGAGTTGACTCTGTCCTTCCAGTTTTCCATTCTACACTGGATTTCTGGACAGAAGATGGCCTACTCCATGTTTCAAGGACTCCTGCGATCTCATTTTCTCTGTGTTCCCACTACTGTACACTGCCAAGTTGCAATTCAGTCGGTTGGAAATACTGGCTGGTTAACTCTCTGTAGACTGAAATTTAATTCTTTCATCCTGAGTGAGAGTGGGTCTAGACTAAGTTTGTCCTCACATTTTATATCCTTCTTCCTTTGTATCTTCTAAATGCTGAACCTCACCTCCCTTTCCTCCCCTGAATTTCCAAAAAAATGTTTTGATTTCTTCCACTGTAGAAGGTATATAAAAGGGATGTGCTGTGTATCCCCCCTGCTTGATATGCAGGATCCTAACCTATTTCAGATGCAGGATCTTTGTGCATTAAAACCCCAAGGAGAGGAGGGCAGACTCCTTCCCCCTCTGCCCCTCCCCTGGGCTGTCTCTCAGCTTTCTCCTGAAGAACCTGTCTCCAGCAGCCCATTTCCTCTGTGACAGCTCTCAGGCCTCCCAGCTGTGTCTGTCCTTGGCTGTCTTCCTCTGCCTGCAGCCTGCAGGATGCTTCAGCAACTCCAGCCCAAGGGCTTACATTTCTGCTCAGACAGTAGGTTAGAAGGGTTTGGGTTTTTTCTTCTCCTTCTCTCTTATTTTGTTTTGTTTGTGTTTTTTGTTGTTATTATTCAATTTACACATTCTAGAACTGTCATGCTGGACCACCCCCACAACCTCTGTCAGAGCCCCCCCCCCCACATGAAGACAGTCAGAGCAAACAAGAAACAAACAATATATGAAGAGAAATTTCAAAGTGTATTCAGAGAAACGTGTTACTTCAAAGGCAGTAGCGAGGTCCCCCTGGAGCTCATTACTGTAGTTGGTGAGATAAGGCAGGGGGGAGCTGCTCAGTTCGCTCCCAGGGGATGGAGAGAACGGGAAAGGAAAAAAAAAAATAAAAGTAAAAAGCCCACAAGAAGTGCAGTTTAGCTGTTTTTTTAAACTATCAACTCTGTATATCCGTCAGAAATGATGAAATAAACTTTGCCCCTTCTGTGGTCCCCAGAAGCTGTTCGTAGCCCACCGACACCTTGGAAACCATGAGCTCTTTGGGAGGGGAAGTCTTTTCTGCTCTGAAACTCTGTTCTTTGGCTGCAGGAAAAGGGGGAGAGTGGCAGCTGAATAGCAGCAGTTGAGGTGACAGAGCAGAAGAGAGGGGAGGAGTCCCCAGCACCCTTCAGACTGGTCCTGTACTTCAGAATGGAAAGCAACCATGGGCCCCCATGCAAACCCCAGGATGAGCCCCTTTCACTTTTGGGGATCTGGGTTTGTTTTCAGTCGCAGAAGTTATGGGCGTGAGGATACATTTCCAGCAAAAGTAACCAGGAAGGGGAAATCTGTTCCAGTAATAATAGATTTGTTTTCTCATATTATACATGGTACATACCTCTTCTCTAAGCTAATGAGCTCTTTCTGTTGTCCCAACAAGCTTGTTTTGCTCATTAGATCATGACATTTAAGGTCAAGGAAAAGGATTTTTGTATTTCAGTTAAATTTTGTTTGTTTTTCCATCTCTGAACTCCTCATGGAGTCCAAAACATAAAATATGGCAAATAAAATTGCTTTTGAACTTGGAATACCTTATTGCCATCTTTTTTTCTCAAGTTTATCTTTCAATATATACGTGGTGAAATCCAGCCCTTTTGGTGTACAGTTCTATGTGTTTTGACAAATGCAGAGTTGTATGGCACCACAATCAAAATACAGAATGGTTCCATTGCTTTCACCCCCCACAACCCCCAAAACCCACAAGTACTTGTACATGTCCTTTGTAGTTAACACTTCCCTACTCTTTGCCCCCGGCAATGACTAACCTGGTCTCAGTCCCTATAGTTTGCCTTTGCAAGAATGCCACAGAGATGGAATCAAAGTATGTGGTCTTTGAGTCTGGCTTCTTTAATTTTGCACAATGCATTTGAGATCCATCCATGTTATAGCATGTAGCAGGACTGTGTTAATTTTTATTACTGAGTCTTCCATTATATGGATATACTACTGTTTGTTTATGCATTCCCCAAGAGAAGGACATTTGGGGATGTTTCCTGTTTTGGGGAGTTACAGATGAGGTGCTCTAAACATCAGGGTAAAACTTTTTGTGTGAACATAGGTTTTCCTTTCGCTTGGATACATACCTTGGGGAGGCCCACATACATTTTTGTTGAGTGAATTAATGAAGTTATTAGTCGATATGATTTTTTTATAAGCCATTCTCAGTTTCTTTCAGTACACCATCAATGTAAAAAAAGCTGATATTTCCAACGCCTTTTTTGCATATAAATCTAGTTTCTGGCATCATTAATATAGTATTTTTACCTGAAACCTCACTTCAAATGTGAGCATGATTTGATGAGGGGTTTAATTTTTATTTACCGAACCTCAAGGACATAGCGTTCTTAATCCCTTGTCTTGTTCATTTGGGCCTAGCAGGTCTGATTTCCGAATGGTAAAAAGGTGAGGAACAGACAAGCTTCAGTGTATTTCACCTCCAAAGTTTCTTTCTAGGATGTGGCTAGGTAATGCTGTCAATTTATAAATCCTGGAGTCATCTTATACCACACTGCATTCATTAACAAGGCAAGAATAGCCTATAAATCTCTTGCCCCTATGTATACAAAGAGAATAAAGGATTATTTGGGCATATTATACAAAAAAGGATATCACTGAGCTATTGCTATGATCAGCTCTAAATCAGATACCATTGTGAATGAGTTCAAGTCCCCTCTGAATCATGTACGTAGCGCTGCACTAAGCAACGATGACTAAAAATAATTGCTAATTTTTATTCTTTTGAAACAGTTTTTTCACCAAGCAGTCCCATAAAGATGTATTTTATTGCTGTGTGAGTGCATCAAAACACTTTATATTGAATATAATTTAGAACATATTAATTTGAAGTGGAACATACACTATAAATTAAATCTTACACTGGTCTCTTCTTCTGAGTAATCTCAATTCCCTTTTTATCATGTTGAGACAAGCCAAACTTTAAAATGTACCATCAAATTATCCTCAGTGATAATAGTCTTCATTTGTGTCCATCATGATTGTGATCATCATGAAATCAAATGAGCTATGAGAAGCAGCCTAATGTTAATACTCATATAAAGAACAAATTTTAGAAATTTTACCACCATTACCTTCAAATAGCTCAGTTGCACTTATCTATTTTTAGGTTATAGACCCCTTTGAAAAGCTGATGAAAATTATTTTCAGAAAAAAAAAATACACTTACACATGTGCAAACAAAATTTTATTTATGGTTTCAGGAAGGCAATAGAGTAAGTGAAATCTGCGTATAAGGTTCTTAATGATACATGTTCAGGTTGTGAACTCACAAAATAAATAAATAAATAAAATAAAAACTTTTCTTGCGTACACATGTTTGACTTGTAGGAAGAGGTTATACTTAAGAGTAGATGGATGGGCCTAGGAGAGAGGATTTTATTCTAGCATTTGACCAGAAGGATTCATTTATATTATGTGTAGTATTGGAGTAGTAGTAGTAGTAGTAATAATAATAATAATAATAATAATAATAATAATAATAAAATTGTTCAGGAAAGCAGTAGAAATGCAAGTCCCATGGGAAGTATAGGTCTAGTAGTACTCTTTTTCCCTGTGCCTACCACAGTGCCCATAGAAGAGGCTCAATAAATATTTGAGAAAAGAAGTAAAAAAAGAAGAAAGGAAAGAAAGGAGGGTTGGAAGGGAAGGAGGGAGGAAGGGAGATAAAAAGGAAGAAAGACATCATGCAGGCAGGGGATGTATGGTAGAAGGGAAAGAGGTAACTACAATAGCATACTCCAAAAGAGACCAGGGCATGGATTATGATTCTTGATATAAATACAGAAAGAACATTCCAATGAATGCTAAAAAGATAAAATGGTTTCCTGAACACAGCAAGCTGATGTTGAATACAAATCTAGCCTTGAGGTCAATGTCACCATATGGGCAAATGGCATGCCTGCTGCTGCTGTCAACAGTGGTTTGGGAGGTGGAGGGCAGCTCATTCTTTTCCACCCTGGTTCTAGTTGTAGATCAGGCTTGGTCTAGTCAGAAGCACACTTTTGATATTGGCTTCTTCTTCCACAGAGCAGCTTTCACCAATTTCTCAATAGCTTTGTGTATTTTGCTAGGTTGCCATTTCCCTCGTACTTAACCTGAGCTCACATCAATGAACATGGAGGAAAAGAATTAATGTGGAGAACTCTGCCTCAGTTGTCCCCTTTATGTCTTCCTACCCCATATCAAACTCCACATACCTAGATCCCTCCATTTCAGTTCTTTGGGAAAGAGTATATATTAACTACAGAGAACTAGGCTGAGTATCAATCTTGGTTCTGTCACTAACTGGACCACCCTAAGTAAAGCTCTTAACTTCTTTGAGACTTTTAGGAATTTTAGGATTGTGGAAGTGGCTCTACATGAGTCTAATGGGTATATTAGTTCAGAAATTATAAGGCCTAGGAGCACCTGGGTGGTTCAGTGGTTGAGCATCTGCCTTTGGCTCAGAGCATGACCCCAGGGTCCTGGGATCAAGTTCCACATCAGGCTCCCTACAGGGAGCCTGCTTCTCCCTCTGCCTATGCCTTTGCCTCTCTCTCTCTCTCTCTCTCTCTCTCTCTCTCTCTCTGTGTGTGTCTGTCATGAATAAATAAACAAAATCTTTGAAGAAAAAGAAATTGTGAGGGCTCTTCATGTGAGTATACAGTCATAAGCTTTTACCCTTGGCTAGAGCCAAAAGGAAGGGAGATGGATAAGGGAAGCAGTGGAGAAGAGAAAGACAAGGTAGCAAGTTACTGGAAGGTGACGGGTCCGTGGCAGAGTCAGAGTCCAGGACCTCTACTAGAAGAGGGAAATTCAGACTCAAATACCAGTGTCTCTAGTCCAGATGAAACATCATTCATGCTGCCCACTCCAGTTTTGTCTCTAGGAAATATATCAATATGAGAATATGGCTTCATAACCTGCACTATTGGCAACCTTTTCTTTCCATTCTCTCTCTCTCTCTTTCTCTCCTCTGTCTCCTTTTTAAAGTTTTTCCCTCTTATTTTAAATATCCTTAAGTCCCTGATTGTTCTTTAGGTAGAAGGAGGAACTACTTCATATTTTTCTAATATATATAATCCATGTTCTTATTTGCTCCATAAGGCCCTATTTACTTGGAATACTTTTATGTTCTAATCTTTGGAATATAAATTTAGGCATCGGTATGCTACAAAGAAATCCCCCTGGTGGCTTAATGCCTTTCAACTGTATGTATTTATGCTCCTGCATCCATTTAGGTTCCAGCAAAACATACATTTATAAAGTGCTTTTCTGTTTACATGGTATTTTCATGTGAATTTTCACATCAGGGCATCATAGAAGTAGGTTCAGAAAGTGTTAGTGGCTTGACCAAGGTCAAAAGACAGTAAGATGTCAAATTAAAATGTATGTTAGGTAGCCCCATTGCCACATACAAACTAATTTTGTACCTTTGATAAGTTAAAAACAAAAACAATGTTACCTATATATGTGAACTAATTATATATGTATATGTATGTATAATTATATATAAAATCTCATATATGTATCTCTGTAAGCATTTTCCTATTTTTCAACATTTCATTAGTTCCCTCTTCATGAGTTTGATTAGCAGTTTTAATTTAATAAACAGAAAAACTTGGACATGGTGAAATGTTCAGTGAACTGAGTATTTCTGTATCTTGGAAAAATCTTTGGAATACGAAGGGCCAAATTCCTTAAGCATACAATTCTGGAGCTAGTAACCTCTCAAAAAAAAAATCTCACATATCAGTAACTTTCTTTCAAATCATAAACAGAAAAGTGTTTATATAATTGATTTACTGCTGTTTTGTTTCGATATGGCAAATTAAGTGGCACATCACAAAGAAAGCGTGAGTACTCATCACCTCCTTCAAGCAGGTACTGTTCTAGGACCAGGACACACACTATCTTTATGAAAACACAAAATGTCACAGGCTCGAAATGAAACAGCCTCCTCTTACAAATATATATGAACTAGATTCAGAAATAGTTTTCTTTGTGTTTAGTAAAGCACGTCCAATCATCTTCAATGATGCTGTGTATAGAAGTGCTAGTAGCTTGTTTCTACATCTTTTATTTAAGTATCAGACCTACAACTGAGATGCTCAGAAATACAAACTCTCACTAAATGAGAGATCTTCACTGGCCACATACCTCTCTATAAGGGAACACTTTGCCTCTGTAGTACGTGGGTCCAGCTGCAGGGCCCTCTTGCCTTTGTCACAGAAGCTGACACTGGGGACCACCAATGCTGAAATCTAGTTTCTTCACTAGGGTAATATGCATCTGGAGGAAGACAAAAAGGGGGGGAAAAACTCTAGGGAAGACTAGTCACAAGATTGAGGGAGAATATGATTGTCTAAAGTGAGAATAAACCTGCCCTTAGACACTTCGCTGGGAACAACAGCTGACGTGAAGGAAACTCCCCTCCAGCTCTGGGAGCCCAGCCAAAAACCTCAACACCCAAAAGATGGAGCAGGTTGGGTGGGCCAAGGCTGTTAGAATTGCAAAAGGGATTTTCCTTCACTTGGATGCTCGAGTCACCTGTCTTACAAAACTTTGTCGATGGTGCCATCCTCCAACAGGACTCTACCTGTGTTTGTTCTGCAGATGGCCTGTAGGATAGCCTTTCCTCCAGCGGACCTGGGGTCTTTTAAATGTCCCCTGCCTGATTAGATGTCACTGAGTCCCCTTCCCCTCTAGGGGCTCAGACCTATTGGGAATTAGTAACTGCCCCACCTGACCAACCTGTACAAACATGGCTTGACTCTAGTTCCTACCTTACTGTTCATCATGCTTGTGAAATTGAACAGTCCCTTGGCCTGACCACATCGAGATTTTCTTTTTCTGCCGCTTTCTCTTACCCTTTGCCGGCTACAGTGACATATCCCATCCCCTTGCTGCCCCCATCCCAGCTCTGCAGATCCCATCTCAGTATATCCTTCCTTCAGCACCCATATCATTAGTCCTTCCCTGGGTTTCCAGAACTCTTGCCTTTTCCACTATATATAACATGTATTTTTCCCCCCTCCTACACCTATTATTTTCTTCCCTCTAAAAATCCTTCATGCTACTGTTTCTTCCCTCTTAAGACTCCTATTCCTAAACCTCTAATCTGAGCTTCTTTCTTTCCTCCCTAATTTTGGGGACTCCAAACTAGTTATTTATGTTTCTTATTCTACCCTGAACAAGAATCACTGAGCACCCCCCACAAAATGACATCCATCTCTCTCATTTCCACCCACAGTCCTCATCCTTACTGGGCCTTGAAGCTATCTAAATGGAATACAAGTGGAGATGTCCTCAATTCTAGTCAAGGAGTAAGAAGAGAGGAGAATCTTCCACTCAAGTTAGCTAAAGAACAGGGGAATGAGGAACATAGGAAAATATGGTATTGGGTCTTTCCTGTGAAGATATTATCAAATGTGGAATTCACTCACTCATTCATTTCTTTCAGTAGATGTTTTTTTTTTTTGTTTTGTTTTTTGTTTTTTTGTTTTTTTTTTTTTTTTTTTGAGTACCTAGTTTACACCAAGTCTTATATCAGGTCCTAGATGCTAGAGCATGAGGCATTCATGTGTGCCAAGCAATGCGCTACTTTGCAACCACATTCTCATTTAAGCCTCAAAATAACCCAAAGGAGTAGGTATGATTGTTATCCTCACATTAAAGAGGTATGGTCATTGAAGTTAAATAGCTTGCTGAAGTTCACACAGCTAATAAAGTAACTCCACTATATTCTTTATCTTCTCAGTTATGATTAAGTATATTGTGAATTAAGGATTGAGCGTGCTGTGTATTATGGCAATGATTAAGTGCCATTAGGAGATTGTTATTTCTAAGGGAGGGCAGATAGACTTCCAAACAGCCAATATGCAAACTGCCTGATGGTAAATTAGAAATCCACTCTAGCCTACTTGTCTTAGGGATATTGTTGTTAATTTAGATGTCACAGACCCATTTTTATTTAAATATTGTATTTGAAACCCAGAATTGTGTGTGTGTGTGTGTGTGGTGTGGTGTGTGTACGCCACATGCAATTTTTTTAGATAACAGCAATTACACCCCCAAATTGAAAGAGTTCTAAAAGGTGCTATCGTGGAAAGTGTCAAATTAAAAATAGAAGAAGTGGGTTAGGTAGAGAAAACAAGCCAGTTGTAAAATATGTCCATCTTAAATATTCTAATTTGTGTAGCCACGGAGTGATCTTTTCAGTTGCTCATCCTACAGCAACGTACAACGGTGAGAAATATCCTCATCCCACAGACAGGCACAAACAGCATGAAAATCCCTAGAATGCATCTGGGGGATTGGCCACGTCTACTTTTCCATCCTCCAGTCAGCGACACCTGGCTGCTTCCTTGGACAAATGAAAGGGGATACTTTCAAAGACACTCTCAAGCTGCAGGACAGAAATTCTAAATGAATTCAGTTAACCAGAGAGCCTTCAACTGTATTCTGGCTCCCCCTAGCCGCCCGGAAGCAGATTCTCATCACCTAAGCAGTTGAGCTGGATGCTTCCCTCAGAACCCTGTGGGGAAGAGCAAAGATTTGATCTCCTCTCTGTCTCTCTTGTTTGCTCTTCTGAATCCACCGTTGTTATTGCATTCAGCTGCAGAGACCGGGTGCAAATAAAGCAGCCATGGTCAGAAGAGGGTACTCAAGGTAGAGAATGAAAAGGCAAATGTTACTGTGGGGATTGTTTTTTGGGGATGCTTTATGAATGTCTTACAAAGATAACATCAATTCCCCTTGTCAATATCTTTATTGGTTTTTACCCCAAAGGGACTGGGCTGAGTGTGCTTACTTATTAAAGCACCTGGGCCTCGCATCTAACCTCTGTTATTTTTACATGTAATGTCAATTCATCCTTATGTAACCCGGCAGGCAGAGGGGATGGGGGGGCAGTCTGGTGGGAGGCACATCAGACACAGCAAAAGCAGCCACCTGGCAGCCGTGGAGAGAGAGGTCCCAAAGGCCTTCCCATACATCGAGAGCTCCGCCAAGCAAGAGAAGCTTTAGGAATGGGAAAATTAGAGATGCTTTTGCTTTCTTTCCCTTACCAAAGCCTACTGTTACTGTTTCTGTTGAAAGACAACAGAAGACATCCCCAAGTGGCTCCTAGCACCGTCAGAGCTCTGCCTTCGGGGCACTGACATTTCAGTGTGTTTCTTCCTCTCTTGTAGTCTACCATTGCACGGAGGGAATTAGAAAGTGCCAAACAGATGTAGTATAATGTACTGGTTAAAGCGATCGTACTCTTACCCGTGGTGCACCGCTGAATAGGTGGAATGAAGTCACTGATTGTTTCTTTGAATAAAATTCAATGGAGTCTTGGAGTCTGCAGATATCAATTTGGCACCTGGTAAGTGCAAGGCAGTATTCAGGGAATCCGGACATCCAAAGTCATTCAGTTGACTTCTTTGCCCTTAAGGACGTCCATGGCTATTAGAGGGAGACAGGCTCCTACACACCAAGGGGATAGTGGGGTAGAGTGGGGCATGGCAGGTAGGGTAAACAAGGTGCTATGGAGGTATTGGGTGAGAAGCAAACCTTTTGCTGGTGATGGAGACTGGCTCCGAGGAGAGGTGCCAGGGACAACTTGAGAGGCTCAAGAACATTTGAGCAAGAAGCTGGCAAAATGGACAAGGTCTTGAGAGGCTCACAAAAGAGACCATAGAACATGATGAGAAGAGCAAACTTTATGAAGGGGGAAGTAAAGGTGAGAAAGTTAATAGAGCCCTGAGTGGTCTTCCATGGCTCCAGGAGAGCTGCATGGACGGGGAGCTCCAGAAAGGCCGGTAGGAGATAGGGGTGGAGGTGTGTGACCTAATTGTGAAAGGCCTGAATGCCATGTGAAGGAGTTTCCATGTTTTGTGAAGTCATTGAATTCCACACAGGCATGTCTGAGTGAAGAACGGCCATCACTAGATTGATGTTGCAGGGAAAGTAGGAAGCCTCTGGAGACCGGAGGAAAGGGGAATGGACTGCAAACAGCTCGGGAGGATGGATGATGCAGCAGTTCCCCCCCTGAAAGGGAGGAATGGGTCTGAACTAAGGCAGTGGTGCTAGGACCTGGGAGGGAGCCGCCGGGCTGTTCAGGCTGGGAGTGTTCCAACAGCCTGGATTATCCTTGGGCTGCCCCAGAGGTGGGTTTTACCCACACTGTGCTGCACTGTATTTAATAGTTGATACCTGCCCCCCTCTCTGGTTTTATGCTAGCTTTCTTTCAGCAAAGCTCCACATAAATCCAGTTTTCTATTAGTTTCTACTCCTAGCACACTCATAATCCTCTTTCCTACTCTTAACATAACTCTATTTTATGCCGAATGATATAGTTACCCACAGCAAACTGGCTCATTTTCTAGATTCAGAAATGTTAAACAAATAAACCAAAAAACCAAAAATAAAAATAAATAAATGAAAAAATACAGAATAAAGTTCCCCAAGTGACCAGTGTTAGAATGAAAAATAGACACAGGTGTTCTGAGACTCAGCACTTAACCCTCAACTACTTTTGCCTCCCAGGACTCTCAGCCTACTAATGTCACACATGAGTTAACAATATGCAAAACCTCTCTGTCCTTCTACGTTGTATAAAGTACTTTCGTGCTATAGTGCAAGCAACATTTAGATAATTAATGCATGTCTGCTGTCATAATGCAGTGATTTTGCCAGAATATATGTGGGAGAATGTAGATGGATTAAACACATTTATATCTCCAGAAAAATTGAGAGGCCTATGTCAAAATAAAACATCACTGTGAATAGTTTACCTTTTTTTTTAAATTTTTTCTCTAATTA
Source organism: Vulpes vulpes (assembly GCF_048418805.1). NCBI lineage: Eukaryota > Metazoa > Chordata > Mammalia > Carnivora > Canidae > Vulpes > Vulpes vulpes. Next base: position 118,418,924 of record NC_132780.1, on the reverse strand, counting down.
TTAGACACATTTCAAGCTGAGCTATATGTCTGAATTTGAGACAGATTAGGGTTATTTATTTTTACCTAATTCCAATTAGAATACACGAGATTGTCATTTCTAAAATAAATATGATTCTGTACCAACATTACCATAGATTTAAAATTACACAAAATACTTTCTTCCGGGCCCACTTAAATAGTGCAGTAAGTGAAAATGAGTTTAGGAGTCCAAAGAGTATTTTTGGATGTCAGTGTCTGATTGCAGCAGCCCTTCTCTAGGAAGCAGCAAGGTCACTCCACCACCAGAGAGACTGGGAAGCTGCTCTCCATGGCCACTGTTCCCATCTTTCATTTTGGAACATGCAGAAAGAGAGCAGTTCTCATGGGAAAGACTTAATGCTTTCTAAGGCCTCTTTCTGGGATTCCAGGTGGCTCCTGCAGGATCCTGGACTGAGACCAGTAATGCCACCTGGGGCAGGTGAAAAGCCCTGACCTTATGTGTTCACAAAAACACAGAAGGGGAAGGTTAGCAGCAGGGCTGCTGAGAGAAGTAAAATGGAGGCATTGTTACTCAGCTTTTTGTGAGCAATATTGTTTTATGAAACCTCTACCACTTTAAAGATTGCTTCCGTGGGTTAGAGAAATGCTGCCTCTTTGCCCATTTTGGTCTGGGTAATTGCTCTCAGATCATCTGATGAGCAGCCTTCCCAGGGAGGCACCCACTCTGCTATAGGAGTTCTCTTTCTTCCGCGTTCTGGGTAGAGTACAGGAGACCTAGTCTAACCCCACCAATTCCTTCTTAAGGTGAGAGAGGTACAGGTCCAGCATGGATATAAGGTCCAAGTCCCTAATCAACAAAGAAGGCTCAGCTAAAGTGGAATATAGGCACAGGGTAGGACAGAGGGAAAGCTGTGTCATGCTTTCTTTCCAGTTTTCCCAACTCTAGAAGCTACTTTTTGATTTCTTCAGAATAGCAGCAGCAAATTACCATAATGACATTATGCAGACACCTTTGCAGTTGTTTTTCTTTCAAAGGTCATTGTGACTGAGGAATGTAGAGAAACTCTACATTCTGTAGACAATGTAGTGGATTAGGAAAAATACACCGACATTGACATAGTTTATGGATCAGAGGAATATATTCTTTCCTTCTGGAATGAATAGTTTGTGTGTGTGTGGGGGGGGGTTAAAGAGAAAAAGGGGATGTAGATGATGGACTCTAGTAGTTATGGAGGTGATGTAGCTGCTAACAGGATAACTCCCACAGCAGCACCTCCGTCTCTCAGGGGTGGCAGCGAACGAAGCCAGGTTAGTTACCTATAAAATCTGGGTGTGATCAGAATAACATTTCAGTGAAATTAAACTTGGGACAGCTCCTAGATAATAGATACATGGATGTGTGAGAAAAGACCTTGATCATAGGGCCTGATCTGTGGCACGTGCAAAATCCTTATCGCTGGTGGAGAACACCAGGGACAAGCACCCGAATTGCCTTCAGTCTATTACACACATACCAATTGCTATAATATTGAAGAAAATATTCATAAATCCCGTTTCCTTTCAGTGCTTTATGCTTCATCGCCTTTTCTCCATTTGTGGTTTATAGATGGAATGAAGAAAAAAATGTAGAAGGCAAATGCCATGAACTGAGGATGTTTCCTAGAGACAGAATGGCAGAGTGGTCAAGAGGCAGGTCTTTCACATCAGGCAATGGAGTTAATTCCTGGCTCAGCCTTTTCTTAGCTGTGTGACCTCAGTAAAATTTCTTAATTCCTTTTAGCTTCATCTATAGAATAGCAATGTTTTAAATGATGATGGAGAAAGAATAGAAACAATTTCAATTGCCATGAAGAGGGTGAGAGTCAACCTAAATAGTTCGGTGCGAGTTCGCTGAGGATGGGATGATGGGATTTAGAATAATCAGAATTGGATACATCTTTATGTAAATCATGTTAGTAGATATTATATATAGGCGAAAGCAGGACAAAAGTTTTAATAAATTTCATTATTGATATAGTTTAAATCCTTGACATTAACTTTCATGCTTATTTTCGGTTTGTCCCAGAATACTAAAGAGCCAGAAATAGAAATATGTATAATGCAGCAAAAGATTAGGAGTTTGTCATCTGATCCTTTGGGGGACTTAATGAAAAAAAATACACATATAAATAATATGAGGGAATTAGAACAAAGGAATAATTCCATTAAGTCAATTAGAGGAACTTGAGGGAAAAAATCAGTATGAAGAAAACACAGCAGGTGGAATAAAGGGTGGGGAAAGTTTCCCAAGACTAGTTTTGTTTTTCATAACTGGCCAACCACATGCTTTTTCCCTGTGGTTTCATCCTTTAATTTTTGGAGAAAAAGTTATGAAGACATTTTTAGGTAAAGACGTATAATCTAGCAAATGCATGTCAACCTCGGTAGGTAAATTTCATAGGTTGCTAGTAGAGAAAGTGAAGGTCAGTGACAAGAACACAGGTCAAGTCCTGGCTTTGCCTATCCTGTAATTCTTCAGTGAAGATGATTTGATTTTCCATTTATATTCTGGAAATGGACCAAAAAACTGTAAAAGACAGATAAGGGATGAGAATGTTTCCTAGACACAATATATTACACATGATTGACTTGTGGATCAAATGAGATACATTGTAAAAAAAAATGTAAATTATAAAGTGTCATTTAAGCATAAGTCCACCCTTATTATACTTAGAGTTTCCTACAGTATTTAAATGTATTAATCTTATTCATCTGTTTGTTCCCGTATTTTCAGTTACACAAATTCCTGATCTGCCAATGTGGATGCTGGCTGAGAACAGAATTAGTGTAGTTGCATTGTCCCTTAGGTTAACAATATTCATGTAGGCAAAAAGAGTCCATTTATGTAGATGATATAGGCCAAATTCTGCCTTTCACAGCATTTCTGTAGACTTTCTTTGATAAAAATTTATAATTACATCTCAACAGCTCAACTGATAAAATCTTCATTGTTGGTTGTTTCTTTTTTCTTCCAAGTCAAAAAATTACATCTACTTATAAGCAATGGACTTTTTGGATAAATAATTAATGGTTATTTAACAAGAGTTTAGAACTCTCCTGCTGTTGTTTTGATTACATTAAGTTCACAAGGTGACTTTTTCAGGAAATGTGAATGGCATTTACCCGAGGTAGCAGTGATTGATTTTTGTCTTTTTTTAGAAGAGCTTTTGTTTCATTATCATGAAGTAAAAAATGGAGCCTGAAGAAAATCAAAACAAATCTAATTTCAGAATACCTGAAGCTTTGATTAAACTATCCTAGGGATACTAGGTCCATTTAGTACTTACATAATATTATTTATTTATGATTTTGATTTATGTGGAACTTCCAGTGGGAGCTCTCCTGTGAAAACCATCTTTACAGGGATGGTATTCATAAGCCAGCAATGAACTGCCTGCTTTTTACACTTTAGTCTTGGGTTCCTATACCTTTATCCTATCAGAGAAGACTTAAAATCAAAGGCTTGATCATGGGCAGTGGTTGAAGATCCAATGACACTTTTATGCAAGTGACAGGGTTAGTTTCAGTGCCTGACCAAATTCCAATTTTGGTGCCTTCTTCTTCATATCCCTGAGGTTCCTTGGAGAAGACTTTCTGAGTTAAATTGTCTTATTCTTGCTTAGCTGCAACTGTTGAAAGCAGCTGCCTCATTATGCTCTCCACGTGGTAAAATTTCCGTTGAAAACAGAATTACAACGTCAGAAGGGGGCAAAGAACAAAACAATGACAACAATGAGAGAGGCAGTAGGGATGCAATTAGAGTGTGTGGTAGTGAGTCTTTTAATTCTGATGTTCGGTATACACTTGGAAGGCAATAATGATCCTGGTTATTCTTAGAAAATCTTATTTTCCTCTCCCTTGTGGATGTTACCCAAGACTACATGAGGCAGTATGACTCTTAGCTGTGGGTAAGAAGGATCCCTCCATGAACTTTATGCTTTAGAGCACCCCCCACCCCAATGAACTATACCCCTCCTCAGCGGGTGAGGATTCTTTGGGGCTCAAAGAAATAAACCCACCCAGGGACTGCATCATCCAATTTGGTCTATGATAAAGGTTCCAGGGGACTCCAAAATTCCCTTCCCAAGTAGCCCTGTGTCTACTTTCAGGGTCTATAAGGAACTCTTTTCTGAATGTCTTCTGGGGCCACATTATACTGCTAATATGCACATGTCTAGGAGAGGAAGATAGCCTACTTGCTGCCTGTGCCTGGATGTGTAGCCTGGGGGAGTCAAAAAGAATGAGAATCTCCTTATGATGCTAAGCTAAAAGTGGGAAGAAATGAGAAGCTCATGGGTTAGGTGTCAGGGTCGGGGCCAAGACTCCTTGTGACACCATAATCTGGCACAGCATTCCAAGCAGTCTTAAAATCTTAAATTTTAACCTGGCCTTATGAGTCGTTATGAAAATCTATTGTCAAAATGGGAGGATAAACTATATTTCATTATCAATTTGTTATCTTGATTTATAATCGCCAACTATTTAGGTATATGGCATACAGGCCCTCTATTTTTATTTTTATTTTTGCCCCAGGCTCTAGAAACAAAGGCTGACTTGCCTTCTGGTCACATTTTCTCCTAACACTTTCTTCTCTTTCGGTTGAAAATAATGTAGGCACTGCAACGCTATTAAAATTTCATCATTTTATTCTAGTGACAACCTGAAGCAGAAAAAAAAAAAAAAGTTGTTCAGGTTACTTCCTGGCCAAAGTACTGTGTTCAAAGTTTTACTAATCTTCCTCAGCAATACTAAAACTCAAAATGCGGTCCCTGCTTTGTGAGCTAAGATATTCTACGTAAGATTCTACCTGTACTTTCCTCCCTGCCCTCACTACATCCCTATTCCAAGCTTATCATAGGAATCCATTGACAGCATGCCTGTGAAATATTCAGGAAACAGTAAAAACCAGACAGTTGTAATGTGTCCTTCTTATTTTCATCTCTTGGTATCATCTCCCATCCTCAGCAACTTCCCTAAACCATCGCCAAATAGTCTACAAGTCAGCCCATTCTCTACCCTGCTATAAAGTAAAACTTTTGTATATATAGTCCCTTCTTCCTTTCCTACCTCAAATCCACCTTCCCCATAGCAAACCAAAGAAGCTGCCCCTGAGATTATCCAAGAGAAAGTAAGACTAATTAGCTAATGTGTACTGGGCTCTTATAAACAGACATCGGCTGTGCGCTACCATGATATAGGTATGGAAATTGTTTCCATATTGCTGATGAAGAAGTTGAGGTTTATATAGTTTAAGTTATGTATCAAAGCTGATAAGATGCAGAGTGGGTTTCAAACCCATGAGTTCTAACTCTGAAGTCTACTCATTTAATCACTTTGCAATACTGCCTCTGAAACATTGGATTGCTTCTCCTTCCAATCAACAAAATCACCTTCAGCGGCCTCTTTCTGCCATTTTTAAAAGCTATTATTGGCCCCAGGAGAACCTGAAGCCTTGCAAATGCTAAAGCAGCCATCAAGCTTCATTACTATTATTTTCTCCTTTACAGACTAAATTAAAACATACTGGCCTCTAGTTCACTATGCATCGGATGGTCAGTGTTTTTTTTTTTTTTTTTTAAATTTTTTTTTTTTTTTTTTTTTTTTACTATTTATGATAGTCACAGAGAGAGAGAGAGAGAGAGAGGCAGAGACACAGGCAGAGGGAGAAGCAGGCTCCATGCACCGGGAGCCCGACGTGGGATTCGATCCCGGGTCTCCAGGATCGCGCTCTGGGCCAAAGGCAGGCGCTAAACCGCTGCGCCACCCAGGGATCCCCGGATGGTCAGTGTTTTGACCAAAAAATACAATTATGGTGGATTAGGCTTGGGTATCACAGAGTATGTCTGATTGCTTTACTTAATCTCCAGATTTTGGACTAAGAAAAGCCAATATTCAAAAACATAAGTAGCCCCATAAGCGTTCAGCATCTCGTTTCTTTTCCTCACAAGTCTGAGTGTGGAAATTTATAATATGATGTAATTCTGTTCTAATACTGGTATGTAAGTTTAGATATGCACACCTTTTCTATAATAGGGGTTAGTTGAAGTTCATCCATTGATTTTTGGGACCATGAAGACAAGTGTAGTAGTGTTTGGAAAAACACTTTGTATTTTCATAGTGTTTTAGAGCTTTCTTAAGACATACCCATATTTAATAAACTAGGGATATTATAGAGAAATCTCACTATTTGATACCTTCCAGGACTTGCATTTTTAAAATGCTTTACTTCAAAATCAAATGAATCAATAAACACCTTGAAATGCCTAATTGAAGTAGATGCATATCTTCCACCCAAATCAAGTCGACCGTAAGGATTCAAAAAAGTTGTCCTTGCTGTCCTAGCTGATTTCCTAAATGCAGTCACCCCAGTCACCCTGAATGAGTCATCTCATTCACCAACTCCATCCCACCATTTTCACTTACTATAGCACATTGGCTTGAGCTCCTAAGAAACAACAGCTACACACAGCACGACAAGGCAGGAGCTCATCTCCCAACCCTCTGTAACTTCTATTATATGTTGATAACAGCTTCATTTGTCACATGCCCACTGAAAGGAACTCATTCCTTGTTCTCAGATTGGGTGGGATGAAAGCCAAGAGCTTCCAATGCTCTCAATGGATGTTAAGATAGAATATAAATCGGCAGCTTCCAATGGCAGATAGGAAATGCCAGAGTGTAAATCCCCAAAGGGACCAATACAACTTTCATCTAAAGCAGAAAATTATTTTTTTTTAGTCTCAGGACTGAATCCACCCTGTTTGGCTCATCTGGTTTATAGCATAAAAGGCATAAAAACTCACTGGTAATTGGAAGTCAGTAACAGAGCAGTAAACATTTTCACGCTGAGGAAAGGGGCATCAACATTCAGTCAAACCTAGGATTTTTGAATCTCAGGACACCATGAGCAGTGTCAGAGGGAAAGGCCATCTTCAATGGTGCTGATGCTGGGGGACTGCTAGGAGCTGGATATGGGCATCTATTTTGTAACAGTGCAAGTTCCTCCTGGTGATTTGTTAGTCTGCCAAGATGCTGTTAACTACTATGTCCCTGAGTTTCCCCATTCTGTCCTGGTCCATGTTTCCTCTGAGTAGGAATCATGTCTTTGTGCTAAAGTTGCAAACCAAGCATAAATTAAGGGCCAAAGAAAGATAAGTATGCCCAGAGACCAAGGGGTAGGTTACTTCTGAGTCTAGTCCTGATTGACAGATATGCAGTTTACCTGTAAGAATGATTAGACGCAGTAAAGGTGAAGATGAGTATCTTGATCACCTCCAGGCCCAGCAAAATGCCACCTCCAGGCTGGCACACAATAAGGTCAATGTGTATTTGTTGAATAAATAGAAGAATGTAAAACTGATGAAATGATTAAATACACAAAGAGACCCAGTGATATCCACCTTCTGCATTAGATTGAGACATGGTTTCTTGTAGCACGAGAAAATCTGCTCTGTGCAAGACATTGAAATGCTTTTATCAGGAATGATGATCAACCAACTTCCAAATTTTCAAAAATAATCTAAACCTGTAATGTCAGGACAAGGGAAAAGCAGGATTTGATTTATAAAACTTCAATGCACATACAACATTTTAGAAACATGTCTATTATATAACACAAGCTTTTAAAATTAAGATTGTAAAAACAAATTCACCATGAAATGATGTTTAAATGCTTTTTTTGTTGTTGTTGTTGTTTTCTTTCAGGTAAGTGAAAATATCTTCTGAAGTGTTCTGCAGAAACTGTGCAGGTGGCAGCGTTCTCTTAGAAGAAAAGGAAGGCAGGGATCCTTGAAATGGTAATATTTCAGCTGTTCTATACACACAGGGAAGTGTCTCACATGGCCAATAAGGCTGTTGTTTTCTCTTGTGTGGTTACACCTGTTTATTTCACTATAACTTGATGTGGCTTAAACCTCAAGGTCTAGGAGAATTGTATGTTTTTCTGTATTTGCATCTGAGAGCCATTCATATCCTAATCTAAAGCTTCTGCAGCCCCACCCTCAGCAGAAAGCTCATTATAAATGAAATGCTTCAAATTGAAATGTCATTCTAAACCAATCTGACAATAGCAGATACACAATTTAGTCTAAATAGTGCATGAAATATATATATATGTAAATGTATATTTGTGACTGTTTTTATTAGTCTCTTCCTCTTAAAATGAAGTGCTTTATTTTTTATGTTTATGGCAGCATTATCTGTTTTTTTTTTTTTTTTTTTTTTTTTTTTTTTGCATTATCTGTTTAAAATATACGGTGGCCTGTTACATTTGCAGTCTAATTGAGATGACAGTTGAAATGTACTACAGATTTAGTGGTGATATCATCCAGGTTACCAAACTAGTTCCTTGAGAACTGGAGACTGACAAAAAAAAAAAAAAAATTGATTTAAAAAATTTCAATGCATCTACAACTCCAATTTATAGTATAAGGTCTGAAAACACTTCACATGAGAGAAGAGACAAGGGAAGTAGCTACATCTAAATATTAAGTGCGAGGTTTATAAGATTATGTTATTACAGAAGATTTTAGAAGCATAATTTGCTGAATTTGCCCAATTGGTTCAAGGAGTCAATTTATATTGCCAAACTAAGACATTCTTTCTGTTTTCAATAGTGAAATCCACTTTGATGAGTTGTTAGTATTTGAGAATTCCCTCCAGAATTTTATTCTTAAAATTACCTTTCTTTTTCTATCTAAAATAAATCACTCATTTGCTAAGTATTTACGGCTGGCTTCTTAGGAAACATTAAAATATTTCTTAAAGCTTCCTGTGGAGTTAGCAATACAAGGCTTAGTAATTTTTAATATTCTAATACATGACCAAGTTTCTACATGCTGATGAGAACATAAATATGTATAATGAAATGTAAGTCTCCTACTACCGAAAGTGTATTTACCAAGTGTTGATAATAAGATAAAGATAATTCAAAGCTAATAAGAAATGGACCCTGCTCTCAAGAGTTCAGTATTTTAGCAAGAGGCAAGATATAAAAGCTTCAAAATGGAAGAGTTTTTAAAGTATTATTTTTTTTACATGGGGAATATATGCAAGAAATGAAAGACTTAAACCATCATTCAAATTTGAGAAACTAATTTTTTAAAATTACAATCCAAAGTGGAGAATATATAATTTAGTAAATTATTTAGTTTTTTTTTTTTTTTTTTTTTTTTGGCAAACTGGGTAACATGAGCCCCAGCTACTAAAGATATTCTTCCTATGGTGTGGTGTGAACAGAGCCCAGCAGTGTGAAACCAAGTCCCTCTCTACCTGTACTCGCCTCCTTCTATCTTAAGGAGTGTCTGGTAACTTTTATGGATATGAGCTGATAGAGACGTCAGTGAATTAATCCGAGGGATTTTTCTTCCTCATGCTTGTCCCTGGAGCTTGGCCCAGCTTAGTGGGAGGATGGAAGGGAAAATGATGGTGAACATCCAATGATGCTGAAGAGGAGAGGAGTCAGAAAACCTGGCTCATCAGGAGCTTTTTATCTCTATTTGAAATTTCTTTCCACTTTCCAACCCTGATTCATAGTCCAAAGAAGCCTCAAGATTTGTCTCTCATTTCCTCAGTCTATGAGCATCACCTACTCTCTATGTTTCTCTCTGTTACACAGAGGCAAAGGAGTATCTTTTGATAACTTAGAATTCTGATGAGAAACCACCTAATATATGAGAAGCACATTTAAGCTCCTAAGTTAATTTAATTAAGCATTTATTTATACCCTGTCTCATCTTCCAAAGTATTCAAGGGGTGCAAATGGTGTGCTAAATAGTGATCCTGCCTTTTTCCCATTGTGATTGAAACATTGAACATAATGCCAATACCATAGCTTTAGTTGATTTGAAGAACTTCTGCTCTGACCATGGTGATCAGTTATGTAATCCAGTTATGTAATTCGATTCAAAAATTTTTTTCGAACACTTGCACAGCCATGCGCATGATATGTTGAACAAAAAGATAAGATAGTAAAAAATAGCTCTTGCCTTCAAGGTCTTTATAGCTTATGACTCTTTACTGACTTCATTTGCTTGATGTCTGGGGGTTCCAACTTTAGTCACTTAACTGATAACCACAGTTATCACTTAGTCATATAACTGATAACTACATTTCATGCCTCTTTCACAGAATAAAAAATAAAGGTCACTTCTTTAGCACGGGAGTCTTTCCTCTGAAGGTCAGGTGGAACTGGATTTGATTGAACTGAAGAGACTTTTATGTTATCATTGTAGCTGTATACAGTATTTTAGCTTCTTCACTAGCTTGGATAATCAGGATGTGACAATTACAGTACTTGTTTCATGAGGTATGATAATCATGTCATGACATTTGTATGCCTCATTCATTGTTATGATTTGAACAGCTCTATGCCAAACACATGTATACAGAGTTTTTATACTGCGTCATGGAATTATGAAAACAAGATAGAGTGACACAATTATATGTAGAGTTTGAAATGTTACAGTCATATATTGATTATTATAATGACATCTACAAAAGACTGTGTAATTATACGATTACAAAATCAAGAAAGTCATTTCTTGGGTGAACATTGGGTCATTAACATCAAGTGACAGTTGACATGGATTAGACACTAAGTTTTCCAATGGAGAAAAATTAAAAAAAAAAAAAAGTTTCTTCAATTGAGTATGTGTATTGGAGAACTGTGTGATCTTGCTTTTCCTTTGTTACCCAAATTCCTGATTTCCCAGTATACTCCTTCATTTATTTTCTGTTTAAGGTTTGTCTGATAGTCTTATTTCAGGCACTTCTTACACTGAAAGTGGGATTGCTATTAGAGCTTACCACATGTAGTCATGATTCTAAAATTAGGAAAGCATTGCTTCAAGACTGCATGGAATTCCACAGAAGCTGTGGCAATATACTTCATGTATCTGAAACTGGGCATTTTAAATATGACACATACTAATTTAGGAATTCACAGCACCGATATATGAACATTTTCTAGTCTTCAATTTATGCCTCTGAAAACAATAGCCTCCTTCTCAAAGAAAAAAAAAAAAAAAAACAATAACCTCTTCTGGAAAGTGAAGGAAAAGCAAAACCAAGTTGATATAGTTTAAAGGCTGTGTGCAGCATCTACTTCAGATACAATTTTCAAAGAATGAATTTTAATGCACACAGCCCTATTAGCACAGGATCAGATTCCTAACAAATTGATTGGACATGCAAAAAGAGTCTGTGTCCTAGATTTAAAGTCATTACACAGTCTTAAACACAGCTGTGCAGCAAGCTTTTCATTCTAGATGGACAAGAACAAATTGAATGATTCTGAAGGTGATTGGCTGTTAGATTTCTTACAGTACAATTTTCAATAATGACAAATTTAATGAAATCACTATTGTATTATTTAGCAAGATAATGTGTGTCCTATTTTGTATGACCATCAATGACACTTAAGTGTGCACAAGAGTATGAATGCAAAGATATTTAAATAGATCCGGAAGCACCCATAATTCTTTGGTTGAAAGGAAGTATATGCACCCAGTTCTGCCATTATCCTTAGCCAACCAAGGGTGAAAATAATCCTGCACTTTGCTTTGTAACCTTACCCAATTTTCTTCCTATCATTCCTGCATTCTGGCTTGCTGTCTCTAATCTTTTGCTTTCTTAGAAATGCCCATTTCAGTTGAATATATGATACATTTCTATTTTAAGTTTAAATGTTTTCCTTCCTGTATCCAGGAATATATGCTCACATAAACATTACACATTCAAGAATATTGGATATGTAAAATACCAAGCATGTGTCATTGCTTCACATAGACTATGCAGATGTCAAGGAGGAAAACATAGTACTTCAATTCATGCAAGGGTTGGGACAGAAAAATATGCACGGTTTGTCAAATGAAAATCTAAACAATAATAGGATATTAGAAAAAATTGGTCGTGGAAGTGAAGAGACATAATTTCCTGTGAAATTCAGTCCTCGCACTCTTGTGTCTTTACAGGAAAACTGCATTATAAACTATTCAATTTTGTTGTATAGCTTTATATTTTTTACTTATGATTTATGTGGAATATAAATAAGAAATGTGTGTGGGATATATATATAAAATCTGTGTGCTTAGAAATGATCAAATTGCCAATCATCTTGTGAAATTAGCCAAGCAGTCTGTGTTCTTAGGGAAATCTGCACAAATCCCTGAGTAAAAGAGTTTGGGAGGTGAAGGTTATCCCTGCAATAGTAGAAAGTTTTCTTGATTGAACCAAAGAATTAGGTAAACAAAGTGGAAAAACAGAAACACCTGTTTTACAGTTTGTTGTAATTGTACCAGGGGAGTATACATCCTTTCCCTTTTTAGTAAGAGGATTTTATTCTGAGTAATGAATACTATTAGTTAATAAATAACTCCAGCTTTATGCCTTAAGAATAGCCTCAGGGCAATTGTAATAGCAAGCAGTTAGAAAAGACTCCAGCATTCCTTCAGAGGGCCATACTGAGAGCTTACTAGCAGAAACAGACCCTTAGAAGTTGCTATACATCTAAGTCAACAGCAGATAGCTTGTTTACAAAATATGGTAGGAAGTTAAGAGCTTTCGCTCTTAGAGGATTGTGTAGAATGAATCTGAAGATTAGCAGATGTTTATTGGTTTTATGTCATTAGGAATTATCTATAAAATGTTATGGGTAATATAAATGTGGTCAAGAAAATTACAGAGTAGGTGTTGAACTTCTTGCAAAGTGAATTAAAATTTAAGATGTATTAACATGATCAAGAAGAAAAACAATTTAGTCTACTTCAATAAACATTTATTGAGCTCCTAATATATGCCAACTACTCTCTCGGGATGTAAAGATGAGTATGGTCCTTGTCTTTGAGGAACTTATGTTCTGGGAAGGTTTCACAAACAGGTAAACAAGGTAATTTTAGTGTTTGATAAAGTGCAGCCACAGCAGAGGACAGAGACTCAATGCGAGCACCGTGGAGGAGAGGTCTTGGACAAGCCTATATGGCTGGGAAGGCTTCTTGGCTGTTGGAAACAGTCCTGAGGTTCATCAGGCAGGGAAAGCAGGAAAAGATGTTTTCAGCAGAGAAAAGAACATTATCTGCATGAATTTAATTGTCCAATTATGTTATATGTCATAAATAAAATCCAAAAAAAAAAATGACTGGGATATCCTACCCCGTTGTTGTTATTTTTTTTCTTTTGTCTTGTTTTCTTTCTTTCTTTCTTTCTTTCTTTCTTTCTTTCTTTCTTTCTTTCTTTCTTTCTTTCTTTCTTTCTCTTTCTTTTTTTAACACTCCTGCTTCTCTTATTGTCCTTGACCTTCAGTATTCCTTTTGGGTTTTAGAAAAAGAGAACAATGGAAATGAGGTAGAAAATTAAAGAGTGACTTGCTAGTTCTTAGTTGCAGTATTCACCCTTGTAGTATTCGCTTTCCTTATCCATTCAGAAATAATAGGGATAATACAAAAGCTGTTGGTTCAAATTGTCTGTGTCCATATAAATTAACCCTCCCCAACACACATACACACACACGCACACACACACACACACACACACACACACACACAAACTTTCAAAAGGCAGGAAAGTCTATGCTTAAATCTCCTAAATCTTTCCCTCCCTTTTACTGATTTCATTTTAACCTCAAGAAGAAAACCATAATAACATTAATAATTTTTGCTGTTTAATGCCATATGTGTGTGCTGAGCACAGTGCCATACACTTTCCGTGGAATGGGGTCTATAATCCTTACAATAGCCTAAGAATCATATACTACTTTCCTTGTTTACCTGGGAAAAGAGAGGCACAGAGAAGTTACAATTCCTCTGAATTTTTCACCTAATATGTTGTGTTGTCAGTGTTTGAGCCCATGCAATAGGATTCAGGGATCATACTCAAACTTACTCTATACCCTTGTCTGATATCCATACCAAAAATATTTAATATAGCTACTATATAAGACATTCTGGGATTTTTTTGTGACTTATGGAATTTTATAGAATTTAGTGTGTATCATTATTTCATGTTGATCTTCAATACAGTTCTATTAGATGGACCAGTTCTATTACATAGCAAAAACCTCATAGTGAGAAAACCAAAATGCCAATGTTTTGAGTTGATCAGTGTTATACACTTAATAAATGACAAGCCTCAAACCTGAATCTTTCAATCCTAGGTTACACTTCTTTTTAGACCAGTAAAATGGATAACGCTGGGACTATCCTTAACTACCAAGATACATAAAATATGTTGTCTACCCTATAACAGATGTTTGATTAATGGTATGCCATTATTATTATCACTGGACATAATCTGTGCTCAATAATTATTTGATTGTATATAATACTCTATTCAGGAATTCAAAGTACTTTTATTTTACGATAGGTATGGTTTATTGTTAGAAGCCACAGTTTACTTTTGGAAAAGTACTCCTTTACCGTTTGGAAAGATACTCCTTTCCTTTTTCTTTGAGTAAGACCTTTAACTTCTTGGAATCTCAGTATTCTCACGTGAGATGAGAATGACAACCTTGGTGGTGGTTTATGACTATTGGGAAACTTGAATGGAATGAGGTGAAAAAAAATATGCAGCACAGTGCATGGCTTCTGGTAGACTTTTGGTGTAGATTCATGACTTTTCTTCTTACCTTCTTAATACCATACTCTGTTCCTTGATCCTGCTAACCAAACCATAATACAGGCCCTATAATCACAGCAGTGGCTAAATGAGTACCACCTCAAGGTAGAGTCATATAGTCTGTAGGGCAAGAGGAGACTTTCACAATAATTAAGGATTAAAGATATGGAGCCAGGCTTTTGGTTACCCTCTGCTTAGACTCCATACTCTAGTTATAGCCAATGACTCATCTTTCACCCCTCTTTCAAGTCACTAAAGTACTGAATTATGATGTTCCCTCTTCTCAAAATAAATGCTTCATTTTTTTATCTTTCTAGTGATTTCCTTCTCATTATTAAGAGTCTTCTTAAATGCTGTCTACTTTGAGAAAGCATTGCCAAATACACACACAACACACACACCCACACACAAACACACGCGCACAATCATATGCATCACTCAGTTTTACAGCTACTTGAACTTAACCACATTTGAGGGCAATCATTCTAAAATGCATGACTTCACCGGAAAATTCCAAGCATCATTAACATTATTTAGCCCTTTCTTCATGTTCCAGGGCAATTGTTATGGCCCAGGATTTTTGGACAGTGTGGTAAAAGGTTGTCAGCCATCACCTCTGTTCATACTTTACCTGTTTCAGACAGCTTCTGACCTTTTCTGGTTTGCTTCTACTAATCTATCAGAGGCTGAGAAGACAGATAACTGAGCTTTAAAAGAATTGCATATTTAAAAAGTCAATAAAGTTCCACATGAATCCCTAAGAGCCTTAATGCAGGGCTTTGAGGTAGATATTTCTGGCTTCTCCAAAGCCTTTATCAGAGACTTCTGACAAGCTGGACCTTCTGGATAAGTGGGGAGTTACTGTATTTTAATTCCTTAATGTCTACTTTATGGAAACACACAATAAAAAATGTAGATATAAACAGAATTTAAAATAGAAAATAAGTGCAAACTCACCTAGGCTATTTAAAATATAATTTAATATAAAAACACTCAGTTTGTATCCATCTTTTCCATTATGAAGTTAAGAGGTAAAGGGCCCAGCAGATAAGAATAATAAACAAATTGCTAGATTATCCTCTGCTTACACTTCAAATAAACCAGCTAATTGTTTATTTATTTACCTAGCAGTTGCCGCCTTGATTATAGGCCATTAGTGACCATTAATAAATGAAATTGTGTTTTCATTTCCCAAAGCAATTTTGAATTCCATAAATCTTGCATTTCTCATTAAAGTTTCACATAGGCTTGATCAACAACGATGATCAGGACCTACCGTGCATCTTTAAAAATAGTGTGGAACAAAAACAATAAAAGAATGAACTTAAAAACAAAAGATTTCATTTACTTATTTAAGAGAGAGAGAAAGAGGGAGAGAGAGCAACGAGAACGACAGAAGGACAAGAGGGAGAATCCCAAGCAGACTCAATGCTGAATGCAGAGCCCAGCATAGAGCTTGATCCCAGGACCCTGAAATCATGACCTGAGCCAAAACCAAGAGTCAGCGACCCAACTGACTGAGGCACCCAGGTGCCCCAGATGTTTTTTTATCGGTTTTCCCTGATGGCAATATATTTATCTTTTTTATATTTAACTCCATATACTGCATTATTAGTTTCAGAGGCAGCATTCAGTGATTCATCAGTCTTTTATAACACTCAGTGCTCATACATCATGTACCCTCCTTAATGTCCATCACCCACCCTTTTCTCACCAGCAACCCTCAGTTTGCTTCCTATGATTAAGAGTCTCTTATGGTTTGTCAGTCTCTCGGATTTCATCTTGTTTTATTTTTTCCTCTCTTCCCCTATGCTCCTCTATTTTGTTTCTTAAATTCCACATATAAATGAAATCATGTGATAATTGTCTTTCTCCATTTGACTTATTTTGCTTAGCATCATACCCTCCAGTTCTATCCACATCATTGCAAATGGCAAGATTTTATTTTTTATGGCTGAGTAATATTCCATTATATATGTATACTACATCTTCTTTATCCATTCATCTGTCAATGGACATTTGGGTTCTTTCCATAGTTTGGCTGTCATGGATATTGGTGCTATAAACATTGGGGTGCAGGTGCTCCCTTGGATCACTAAATTTGTATCTTTGTGGTAGGTACCTAGGAGTGCAATTGCTGGTCGTAGGGTAGCTCTATTTTCAACTTTCTGAGGAACGTCTATACTGTTTTCCATAGTGGCTGAACTAGTTCACATTCCTACTAACAGTATAAAAGGTCCCCCTTTCTCCATATCCTCACCAACATCTGTTCTTTTCTGATTTATTAATTTTAGCCATTCTGACCAGTTTGAAGTGGTAGCTCATTGTGGGTTTGATTATATTTCCCTGATGCCAAGTGATGTTGAGGGTTTTTCCACATGTCTGTTGGCCATTTGTATGTCTTCTTTGAAGAAATGTCTGTTCATGTTTCTGCCCATTTCTTGGTAGGATTATTTGTTCTTTGGGTGTTGAGTTTGATAAGTTCTTTATAGATTTTGGATACTAGCCCTTTTTTTGATAAGACATTTGCAATTATGTGATAGGATACCTTAATTGATATTCTGAGTCTTAATTCTATCTCCTGTTGAAAACAGAACTAGTAATGTATTGTTTTAGTTATCTTGAGAACTAACTAAAGACATTGTAAGCAAAGTGCTGGGCATATATAGATGCCCATTTGTTATGATTTCTTTTACTTTCTCCATTAAAACATATCTTCTTGGGATGCCTCCGTGGCTCAGTGGTTTAGCACCTGCCTTTGGCCCAGGGCCTGATCCTGGAGTCCCAGGATCAAGTCTCGCATCGGGCTCCCTGCATGGAGCCTGCTTCTCCCTCCCTCTGCCTGTGTCTCTGCCTCTCTCTTTCTGTGTCTCTCATGAATAAATAAATAAAATCTTTAAAAGAAACATATATTCTTCTCATAAAAATTCTAACATTTGTAAAAGAAGACAAGGCATTAAACTATTTTGTGAAGTCCAATGCCCTGATGAATTCAGAAAATCCACATTTTAGAAATATGTTGAGCTTGTAGTAAAAGTAAAGTAAAGTAAAGTAAAATATACTTCAGTAAATGAATATCTTAGATTTGGAAAGACAATTTACTATAAGTTATTTGGATCAATGCTAATTGACTTTGTGCCAAGTATGTATCAGGTGACAAAACTATTTTTACTGTTCATAGTAATTTACAGAAATATAATATGTGAAATGAAAATAGAACTCTAGTGGGAGTCAGAAGGCCTTGGTTCTAGCCATAGGCCATATCACTAACTGTGTGATGTTAAACAAGTTACTCAGGTCTTTATTTCATATATAACTTGCAAAAGTTGAAATAAATAATATCTAAGGCCTTTTTTAGACATTAGGAGATGAAATTCCCAAGCTGTATTCTACAGGACATAAGTTAGATGAGATATTAGAATTTGTTTTTCAAAAAGTTAATGCTCCAACAAATCCAAGGAACACTGTACAGTATCACCTTCCTTAGATAATTCACAATCCATAGTGATATATTAAAGGCTCTGAAATGTCCTGTACTAAAGTCATTCTGATTAACAACTCTAGAAATAATTAGAGTTATCATTAATTCATTAAGGTCAGCATTCCCTGATCTATTTGAGCCATAGAACTTCTTTTGGGGGATGGCAGGATTATGGGTAAGAACTGCAAAAAAAGTAATCTTTCAGAGAGTAGTTATCAGTAGGACAGATAGCCTACTATTTAAAGAATATTGACTTTTATAATTTTCCCGAGTTTTCTTTTTGTTTTTTAAAGATTTTACTTATTCATGAAAGACACACAGAGAGAGAAAGGCAGAGACTCTCATAGGCAGAGAAAGAAGCAGGCTCCAGGCAGGAAGCCTGATGTGAGACTTGATCCTGAGGCTGTAGGATCACGCCCTGAGCCAGGGGCAGGCGCTCAACCGCTGAGCCACCCAGACATCCTTTTCCCGAGTTTTCTAAAAGCAAAACCGCACTTTGAAATATAATGAAAATATAAGCTTGTTTATGTAGAAAAATTCACCCAAGTGGGCTTAACTATATGCACATGTGTAGATTTGGGCTTCCATTTCTCCTAGTCTCCTACTCCTCAGTCAAGAGAATTCTGAAATTATTTGGAAGGATGAGTAAGTACTTCTTAAATCCGACACAATCTGCTTCAAAGAATTTCTTCATTTACAGTAGTGGATAACTTGGATAATGGAGCAGACTTTGGCTGAGGACATTTAGCCTTGAGTCATGTCTGTCCTTTGATCCTTTGTAATCTTCGGCAAGTTGCTTCTTGGAGTGTATATTCCCTCATCTATAAAATGGAGATATAATTACCTATCTCACAGATTCATTGTGGGTGTTAATTGAGTATGGAATTTAAAAAATAAACTTATAAAAGCATAAATGGAAATGGAAAAAGTTATTAATATAGTCTGTGTTCAATATATCTCTAAAAATACTAAATATATTTTGTAGAGTAACAAGCCTGAGAAAACAAGAATTGCCAGAGAATTATAGGACTGGAAGGACAACAGTCGATTATCCCCATGGCTTAAGTTTTCAACTAAAATATGGAGGCACAGGGACGCCCGGGTGGTTCAGTGGTTGAGCATCTGCCTTTGGCTCAGGGTGTGGTCCCGCGATCCTGGGATCGAGTCCCACATTGGGCTCCTGCATGGAACCTGCTTCTCCCTCTGCCTCTGTCTCTGTCTCTGCCTCTCTCTCTCTCTCTCTCTGTCTCTTTCTCTATGAGTGTTTCTCATGAATAAATAAATAATATTTTTTTAAAAAAGTATGGAGACACAGAGAAACTGAGTGTCCTCATGCCACCCAGCTGAGAGAGAACCATTGCTCTGGCTGATTCCTCTGAGTTCCTTTCTTCCCAGTACAAACATATTAGCTCAGTATACCTTCCCTTTCATTATGCTCATATTGAGTCAAATAATTCAACTCTTAAAAAAAATCTGTATTCTAAGAAAGTCAAACCAATTATTGCTCTTGAAATTTACTGCTTTATTTTATTTTAAAATTTAGTTTTCTTGTCTTTGTTATTAAATAATTTTTTCTCATTTATATCATTTCCTTTAGAAAAAAAAAAATCTTGACCAGCTCTTTCTTTTATTTTCTGTTATTTCTCTACTCTTTTTGGTGCTAAGCTATGATTTTATACTCTGCACATGTTTATTTATTACATTTTTTTTTCAATTTATGATAAAGCCAGAATGTGATGGCCTCTGAAACTAGAATCTATCTGGGCTATTTATCAGCTGTGCATATTGTGTTTTCCTAATCTAGTTAGCTCTTTGGAATATAAGATGAACAACTTGTAGCCAGTAGATAATTTGGTTATAAATAAGTCATATAGAATTTCCATTTTGTAACTATAATTCAAAGAATGCACTGATAATGTCTCAGGATTATTCTGGACCACTACAAAGAATAGAAGATGTTGCAATGAACATAAATTGAATCTCAAAAGAGTTGGGGTGATTTTAGGATATTTACCTGATGGTGAGGCTGTGATATTGAAATATGTTAGTATCAGAAATTCTTTCTTCTAGAATCTAAATAAAAAGTCTTCTTGATTTTTTGAAATATTTTTATTTCCATGGAAATTTGGAATCAGAAGGGTTCTCCCATCTTTTTTTTTTTTTTTGACCTATTTAAAGTGGATTTGAAGATGAATCCTTCCATTTCTCTTACCCAGCAAAAATTAACCAAATTACAGCTCTCCTTTTCCCGTGTGGAAATATGAGCATCATATAATGCTATTCTGAGAAACACACAGTATTTTAGCAAATAGTTTTTTAGAAATAGGTGGGATATCCCCATTAAAGTGATCTATTTTATTTAGACTTTAATAGGTTTCAAAGACTTGGAAGGGTAACATATTAATAGAAAGAAACACTGTACTAAATATTGCTAGATCCATTTTCTGATTGCTTCTTCAGCGCTAACCTAGCTATACAGTTTAAGCAAGGCAACTAATCTCTTTCAATTTCACATTTATAATGTACAAAATGAGGCATTATCACTTGCTTGAAGCACTCTGGTAGGCTATACGTGTATGTGGGGTCCATACTAAGACCTAATTCTATGACTTTCTAAGTCATGACAGAGACAATGAGTCACTTCAATAGAATGTAAATAAAATCATTTCTGTCTTCAAATTATTGCTAACCCACCCTTGAGCAAAAAGAAAAATTCTTATTTTAAGAAAGAAGTAATACTATTTTACTGAATTTTCAGATGTGGAAAAAATAACCACTGATATTCATGTTCTCTTCTGAAGGTAATTACTTTCATCAAAGGGGAAGTCCTAGACCTTATCACCTACCTTAGATTGAATTACCTGGGAAACAGACTATGAGACAGTAAATTGTTTGCAGGAGTTTTATTGGACAGCATCATCTCTGAGGGATGAGGAAAATAGGATTGGGCAGAGGGAGAAGCTAAATTATAAAGTAGTTCAGCCCATTCTGTAGGGAGCTCAGGAGCTGAGAGGGCACTTCAAGCTTATCCCAACTGAGGCAAAAGGTAGAAAAGGCCCACTGTAACCAAATTCTACCAAGTGACCTGTTGCTGTCTTTGAGGCACGGTGACATCTCACCAACTCAGCATTGGTGTCTCTGGCTGGTAGTCTGGACATTCGGCAGTAACAATATCTGGATCTGACTTGGTGAGTGATCCAGATATTGGACTTGGACTCCTAGATAACCTCCATTTCTGCCACCATGGCAACTCCATTCATGTATGCATTGTGATGATGACAGAGGGTAGCAGATGTCAAATGACGGCCTTAATCTCTCTGTTTGATTTTTATTGGTGCCTCTTCCTTGGTAATTGCCCTTCAGGTAGTGTCAATATGTGTTTCAAAGCTCTTAAATTTCATCAACTTCCAGAAGCCCATCCTCAAGCTTCTTTTCTATATACCCTTTAACACAGTCTCTCATTAATTTTCCTTGTGGGTCCTTGGACAACCAGCTAAGGCATTCCCTGGTGTCTTTGTATCCCAATGTATTTTCATCTCAGGATAGGTATAGTTTGCAAAAAATACATATGATCAAGCATACCACTCACATCTCTGCCCAGTGAGAGAATTTTCCCTCAGCACTTGAATGGGACCGTAAGGGAGCAGCAGTCCCTCTTTAGCTTCTTTACGTGTATTGCAGTGTCCTCTCCATGAGCCAAACTGAGGCCTTTTCCTTCTCTGTCAGCTGGTTATAAGACTCTCCTTCTGCCCTATCCCCCACAGATCAGATTTATCCATAGGTATAAACTGAGGAAGAAGTGCTGACGCAACATATTAGATGGCGTGAGGCCTGAACTCCCTGTTCATGCAGCCTCTTTGTACTCCTGGCCTTGTTTATGTCTGATCCTAGATTTCTCACATCTAGCTTATGATGAGGTACCTCTGTCTTATGACCTAGTGGTTCAGACAGACCTCAACTTACCATGGCATTGTGGTCATTTGATTTTTCTAGCAGATTAGAAGTTCTTTTTTCACATGGTGTGTAATTCTTTGCAGTAGACATCGTGGGTTTGCTTTACAACCCTAGGTGTCTATTTTCTACTCCTATTGGGCTTGTCATAACTGCAGAAGCTCTTTTCTCATGACCAATCCCTGTGATAGCATAGAGTCTGTGAGTCACATGGTCCAAGTGGCAGAGCCGCAAGGACTATAGCCTAGACCTGCTACAGAGCTCTTTCTTACTCCAGGCTCCTCTCGTAGCTGTCAGCTTTCCATATCATTCAGTAAATGGGACAGAACAAACTTTTCAAGTGTAAAATATTCTTCTGCCTGAAACCAAAGAGGCTAAGCTGGCATTATGCCTCATGGCAAGGGATTTAAGATGCTAAAATGTCTCTTTTCCTTTGGAGGGCATGTCCTGGCATGGTCAACATGATAGGACCCCTAAAAAGTCACTGATACGGCACTTTCCTGAAATTTTATAGCTCACGTGTTTTGCCAAATCTTCTTAACAATTTTTGTTTATTGAGAGTCCATTTTAAATAATGTTCTCAAAATAGGGGACAAATGTGATCCATGAAATGTCTCAACAATCCAAATCCTTTTGGAGTATATTATGATGAAGGGTATAAGATTTAACCAGCCCTTTGGAAGGTTATAATACTCTATTTTTTCCTAAGTGAATGTGAACTACTTCTGGTTCTCCTTCCTGGTAGAGATGAAAAAGAACACATATACTAGGCCAATGTCTATGTATCATGTACCTGAGACTATATTAATGCGTTCTAATGAAGATACCACATCTGGCCCAATAGCTGCAATTGGGTATCACTAGGTTGTTTTGATGATTCACTGTCATACTTCAGAATCCTTCTGGTTTGGGGGGTGGGGACTGGGAAATAAATGAAGATATGATGGCAACCATCACCTCTCTGTACTTTTGGAGGGGCTCTAAGTCTACCATTCTTCCATGAATGGCACGCCCGCACTATTATAGCTCCTAACTTTAGGTCAGGAACCTATATGGAGATGTTGTCAGCTACCAAGTATGTACATTTCAAACATGCAGTGAGTGAACCCAACACAGGTTGACCTGGATCAGGACTCTCATTGATATCTAGCTCACATGTGTCCTCCATTCTACTGTGAGGACCACTATGAAATATTACGTCAATGGGTAGTATTGCCAACTTGAATCTTTGTCCAAAAAGCCTTAAAATCTCTGTGTATCCTCATTTCCTAAGGCTATGATTATTTAAATTAATGACTATGAGCCATAGACAGGACCAAGGCTGCAGGATCCTTCCAACCTCTTCTTTTTTAGTCAGAGAGCTCCAGGTCTGAGAACGAGGTAAAATCTGAAATTTGGACTTGAGATAGGGACTTTTATTTAAGCATTTGCTCTCAGACTCTTGATCATAGATCCTTGGTTTGTTTTTTGGGTTTTGCTTTTTGGCTGTATAAATTTATTGACTACCCATTTATGTTGATCATGGAAAAATTATATTCTATTAACTATTTTCATAACTTTCTATGGGTTAGTCCCACTTGCCTCCCATGCCACCATCTCCTGGTTTGGCTGCTACTCTGACAATGGCATTCATTACAAAAATTGCACATACTACTTTGCTCCTAATGCTTAAGTACTTCTATATGCCTCTATTATTCTGGAATCCAAACATCTTTATTGCTGTTGGAATGATGAGTTCTTTAATATCATCTTTCACTATCAGCCTGGCCTTCAGAAAATGGCCACCACTGTGATTATTGGGTCTAGCGCCTTTCTTACCAAAAAACTCCATATTACTTTAGTTAAAGAAACTATCTTCCATGGAATAGAGGCATCTGGTAGACTTTATGACTTCTGGTAGGATATCCACTCTAGTACTATGCCCATTTCTCTGAGCCTTTCCATCATTTTCTGTGAAAGATTTAACACTGCTACTCAGTTGTTATGGGCCATCACTTTATTCAGGCTTCCAGAGTTGTCCTGAGAGCATTATCTCCCAGTGTCCTTTCTAGAGTGTTAAGTCTTGTATCATGGGAGAATACTGATGTATTAATAAACTCTTTCTTATATAACTTCATATTTCTTTGCTATTGATCTGTTTCCTTAGGATCCAGTTCCATATATATTATTTCATAGGATCCAGGCCCATATATACAAGCCCAGCTCTTGGCAGTTCATGTTAGTTAGATCCTGAAGCTCCTTCATAGTATTATCTCTTTGTTTCCTTTAATAGGTTCAATACTTCTCTGGCCAGGTTATATTAAAACTTGATCATAGTTACTTGGCTAATATCTAGAAGGAGAAGTGATGCTGAGTCTCAGAAGGCTCGTTGTCTTGCGATATAGACTCCTCTGTGTTATCTTCAAAGAAAGAGCACTACCTTTTCGCAGGTAAAAAGAAGGATTCTTTTGCAGTCTGAGAGTGCTTAGGGGATCCTGCAGGTTCATAATATTTGAGACTTCAATGCAGATGTCCCCATTCTCAGTTTCTGGGTCCCACTTTTGATCTTGGTAATCAACTTGCTAGGGTTGGAAATTTGACTCTCTGTGGAGCTCTACTCTTATAATTTAAGTCCTGGGTCTGATCTTCAGGGGGTTTTGCCCTCTGCCTGTTAGAGAAGAGAGTCTACATGTTGTCAAGAAAGTCTTCTGGAACTTACACTTTGCCTATGCTGGTGATTAATCACCTTTAGCCTTTTTTTTTTTGTCTTTATTCAAGGCATTAATGTTCCCCAGCAATAGTTAGCAGATTCTGCAGCCATTATTATTTCCCCCAGACTTCTTGAACATTTGAGATATCGCATCTGCACTGATACAAGTTATGATAATTATGCTACAACCACATTTCTGGAGCTATCAGTACTCCACCTGTCACTAGAGATGCCAGCAGCAAGCTGGTAAGTAATATAGCTCAGTATACTATTTTAAAGTCATCCATAGGCTCATTTCTGGTATCAACACTCTTAGATCGGCTTCTTGAGAAAGAGACTCTGGGACAGAGAATCACTTACAGGGGTTTTGGGGAGCACTCTTAGAAGCATCACCTGTGAGGAGTAGGGACACAGGATTGGGCAGATGATAAAGTTGAATGGCAAAGCAGTTACAACAAGGGCCTCAGGCAATACTATAGAG
The DNA here is from genome assembly GCF_048418805.1 of Vulpes vulpes. Classification (NCBI taxonomy): domain Eukaryota; kingdom Metazoa; phylum Chordata; class Mammalia; order Carnivora; family Canidae; genus Vulpes; species Vulpes vulpes. Next base: position 118,393,692 of record NC_132780.1, on the reverse strand, counting down.
AGCTCTGGAGCCAGGAGAACCCCCACATCCCAACTGAAGCAAGAGGACCAGGCCTTTGTATCACCACATTGATAAGATATTGGATGCAGGTTGTCACCAGAAAAAGAATGTGACCTTAGATGAAGCACGTTAGCTAACTGCAGTTATTGGCAAGGGACCTAGCTACAAGCCATGGGCAGCCAAAACTCCAGACAACCGGGTAATGAGTGACGGAAGGGTCATGTAGAAAATGTATTGCAGTGTCCCTTACATCATACCCTATATGTTACTTTATGTATTTTTATCTGCTATGAATGTATTTTTATATATGTTTCATAATACCTAATTAGTAACCAAGCCAAGGAACTACTAAAAATAGACACATTTCTAAATAAAACCACTCATTCTGCCCTGCCCAACACATATGTGTGTACTTTTTTTTTTTAACCTATTACAGCTTTTCAGTCATTTCCCTAGCGTTTTGACATTACCCAAATAACAGTCTCCAGGAATTAAACAGCGTGGCTCAAAGAGAATGAATGTAGTTGTGCACTGTAGGAATTTTGCTGGCTTGCAGCTCCCTGATGGTTCAGAAGTGCTTTAGTGCACTACTGCGCTACAAAATATTGACTCTAAAACACCTCTGTCCTGGAATAGATCCACCCAGGAAAAAGCTTTTGAATTTGTTCTTCCTTAACAACTGAACAGATGTTATACTATTAAGAGTTTTTGTTTTGTTGATTGTGTTTGTTGGGGTGCATTCAAGGAGGTGATGCATAGGAGTAATATTTAAGGAGAAAATAAAATACTTTCAGAATGAAGGAAAATTCGATAGAAAAAGCATTTCTCTAATATTCAATTGGTAAAAGTATGAAACTATTGTAAGGAATATTTGTAGGAATCCTGGGGTGCCTGGATGGCTCAGTTGGTTAAGCAGCTCTTGTTTCTAGCTCAGGTCATGATTTCAAGGTCCTGGGATTGAGCTCTGTGTTGGGCTTTGCACTGAGTGTGGAGTCTGCTTGAAGATTCTCTCTCTCTCCCTGTGCCTTTGCTCCTTCCCTACTCACACACTCGCTCTCTCTCAAATAAATAAATGAATCTTAAAAAAAAAAAAAAAGAAATGTTTGTAGGAAACCTGCTTTATCACATAACATTATGTGGAAATGGAAATGGTATCACGTTAATCAGCAATTTTTAGATTCTAGTCAAAATTTCCTTCTTCTCATATGGACCAGGTAACACAAACAAACAAATCCCCACATACTCAATTCTAAGGGTTTAGTCTGAAATGGACAGTGAGTTCTCTTTTCTGATGTCTCTACATTTTTGTGCATAATTTATTAAAGTTATTAACAGAAAATATGGGTCAACTTTTCTAATTGGAGTCCCCTTGCTCTAATCTCCCTTACCACTCAACAATTAATTGAACAAACCAGGTCCAAGCCTTCAGTATTTGTTCATTTGCTATAGATTACCATCTAAATCCTCAGAGCTAAAATGAAGGAGCCTAAAAGTCACACTCAGAACTTGGTGTTTGCCTCTGGTTCATGTTCCCTCTAGACTTTTTCTTCCTTCACTATGCTAGATGACTATTCCTCATAAACAGTATATCATGACTCTTGAATACGTGTAAAGAATGTTCTGCTGTTATAATCAAATACTATAACATACGTAATATGAAATTTTCAAATATAATGAGTTATTGTTCTGCAAAATTATGTTTTTACACTTTTTATCTGTCATTCTGAAGTTAACATTGGTGTGAAAATTATCCAGTGCCATGTGTGATTTATTATATACACATTAAATGACCGAGGAACTGAATGATATTCTAAACATTTAGGGTTTGCAGACCTTCCCCTCTCCTCTCCTCTCCACACTATGCTGTTTGGCCGAAGTCCACTCTCTTCCTTGATATCCATTCACATGCTATTTTTTTCATCCCTTGTCTCCCTACTTTCCCCTCATTCATGCTGACTTATCTAAGAACAAGGTCCTTAACAATGACTTCTTGTCCTGTCCTCCACGATGAGGTATCCTGGAATCTGGAGGCTTGAGCTAATTCAGTCTTCTAATTTGCCAACTGTAAATAAGAGCCTAGAGATCCTGTCATTCCCTTGCAGGAGTAGAAGGAGCAGTGTGAGGGAGAGTGGTGCAGAGAAAGGATAGCGTGATGGGAATGATTCCCAAATTAGAAATAGTAAGGTCATGCTTTTATGTACCCTTTTACTCCAAAAACACAGCATTATCAGACAGATATGACACAAATAACATACTTGCGCCTAAAAATTAGATAAATATTTCTGGAGGGAAAATTCAGAAAGTAAAGCAGTATAACAGATGAAGTTCCTGAGCACAGGTAGAGTGTATCTAAGAGAGCTTCACCTGAGGTTAGGGAGTCATATCTTGACACAGGGTTGGGCTCCTGGACTTGCCAAAGAAGGAAGTAGGAGCTAACTATTGCATGAAGACACGAAGACATGGTTCATCTAAAACTGCTTGCGCAGGGGGCCAAGAGAACATAGGAAATCTCTCAACACCTAAATGAGGGTCTTTACCAAAGAAGTGCAAAAATCATACTGAAACTTGAGAAACATTTTCTTTAAAACGATGAAAAGAATGAAGCTACACACTATTTGCCACTTTTATTCAGCATGGTTCCAGAGGTTAGTTAGACAGTAAGGCGAGAAAAAAAAAAAAAATAGAAGCTCTAAAAATTGCAGGGTTAATTTAATACAACAAAACAAAAAACTCTGACATTTTGCGTGCACCTATATGGAAAAAAATAGAATTGGTAAGAAAGTTCAGTAAGTGTCCTAAATAGAAAAATCAATATAAAAAAATCAACAGCATTCCTGTACAGACACAGAAAATGCAATGATTTTTAAGGCAATATTTATAATAAGTGTAAAATATAAATTACCTGGAGAAAAAAATCAGACAAAGGTTGTGTAAACCGTTATGGAAAAAAATTTTAATTTAAAAAAAAATCCTAAATACTTGTTGAAAGGCAGGAGAGAAGCATAAATAAATGGAGCTGTACAGTGTATCCATTAATAGAAAGACTGAATAATATAAATATGATGAACTAAGATCAATACAATCCCTATCAAATCCCGAGGTTTTTACAATATTTAAAAATATATATATTTCTAAAATGTATTTTAAAGTCCAAAGGTCCAAGAATCACTGATACAATTTTGAAAAAGAGTAAAATGACATTTTGGGGGAGAGAGTTTGCTTTTCCAAATGTCAAGGTTTATTATAAAGTTGTAGTTATTACGATAGAGTGGCAATGCCTCAGTGGTACACAAATAGGTGACTGGATTAGTATTTTTAAGACATACTCAACTGTATGTAGAAATTTAGTAGATAAGGTGGTATTTAGTAGATTAGGTAGCAATCAGAGAAGTAATGAGGATTTTAATAAATGGTGTGGAAACAATTGGCTACATAGAAAATGGTAAAATTAGACCTTTCTGTATCATACAGTAAAATAAATTCCAGATGGTTAAAGGACAAGATCTAAAAGGCTATATTTAAAAGCTTTTAGAAAAAAAATGTGTATTTTTATTCTGATATAAGAAAAGATTTCTGAAACGGGACACACCAATTCCAAACCATAAAGATATTTTTTATTACATTTTATTATCCTCAGTTTAGAAATACCATTCACAAAGTTAAATTACAAGTCACAACCTTCGAGATTTTTATAGTTGCGCATAATTTACAAAAGATTGATTGCCAGAGTATATAAACAAATCAGACAAATTAGAAAACAAACAAAAGAATGCTAAATGAATCCAACTAAAAATGAGCAACTGTTATAATTAGACAGTGTTGGGGCAAGAAGCTGGAATGTTTAATAAACATGAGAAGTTGGTCAAACTTAAACATAATCAGAGAAATTCAAGGTAAATATTGAGATATGTATCATTTCGTATCCATCATATTAGAAAAATCACTTAAAAGTCTAATACTACTGAGTCTTGATGAGGATGTAAAGAAGCAGAAACAATAATTGCAGAGAGGAGGGTTTTTGGTTACAGTCACCTTGGATCTTGATTTGACAAGATCTGAAACTATGGAAGTTAGCTTCTCCTATCAAACAGAGGAATTTATTTCTAGTTAGAGCTGTATAGGTAGAGCAACACTCTCAGGTGTGCTCAAGGAAACGTGTAGATCATGTTCATTTCAAACATTGCTTACTTTAGCAGAGATTTGAGCCTGATAAAAATATCCACCAGAAAGGGAGTGGATAAATCAGTTGTGTCACAAGAACGCAATGGAATCCTGTGCATCTGTTAAAATAAGTGAACTAGATAAACATTTATCAACATAGGGAAAAAAGAAATGAAGGTGGTCATATTAGTGTGCCAGGATGATCATATCAAAGTGCCGGAGTTCAGGTGACTTAACAACAGACATTTACTTTCCCACAGTTGTGGAGGAAGTCCAGGATCAAAGTGTTGGCAGGTTTGGTTTCTTCTGAGGCCTCCCTCCTTGGCTTACAGAAGGCCACTTTCTCTGTGTCCTCATCTGATTTTTTTCTCAGTTTACTTCCCTGGTACTTCCCTTTTCTTACAGGATCATCAGTCAGATTGGATTAAGGCACATCATAATAGTCTCTTGATTTTAATCACCTCTAAGTGCCCTGTCTTCAAGCATAGTCACATTAGAAGGTCCTGGGAATTAGCTTCCACATAGGACTTGGGGTGAGACTGGAGGGCACAATTTAGCTCATAACAGGAGTAATATCACTTATAAAATTAAAAACGTGAAAAAATCAGCTACAGGTTACTTACTAGTAAAAGCACTTTACCAATAGTAAAACTTTCCTGCCTTAGGATGGAGGAGAAGAAATACCACCTGTACCCGTAACATTTTCTTTCTTCAAAGAAAAAAAGATCAGGAGCTAATGTGGCAAAACATTAAGATAAGTAAAACCACACGAAACCTGATGTATTTCTAATGCTATTATCTGTGTTTTTGTAGCTTTATTTTTTTTCATTAAGAAACTAAAAGTGACCAGTGAGATCCCCAGATTAAAATAATGGAGTTATGGCTGAAAGGAGAAAGGGGAAAAAAAATCCAGTTAGACCCCTCACTGACTTCCTGATGCTACTCTCCAGTGCCTGTGTGCAGTTCCAGACATCAGTAAAGCAATTTTGCAGTGAGGGTCTGCAGGCAGCCTCTTGGGGACAAGTGGCAACATTTCTTCACTTTCTCCCATCTTGAATCCCCATCTTCCAACGAAAGTGGGATGGTGATTTGAGCAAGATCTTAATCTAGTGAACTTCTAGTGTTCTGAACCTTATAAAACAGAAAAAAAAATACATTAAAATTTTCTTATTTTTAATGAGAAATAAAAATATTTCCTATCCCCCCCCCTTTTTTTAAAGGAGGTGTAGACATGTCGATACATAAGATTTAAACTCTAATGTGATGGAAAGTTGCTCCAAGTTTAAAAGTTGAAATCGGTGTTTTTGTATTATGATCAGGTGAGGGAGGACATTGAAAACCAGGAAGGCATGTTGTGTCTATCGGTAAACAAGATTGAAAGTGTTGCACGTGGAAAGAGGGACAAAAAGGGAAGACTGGAGACATTGAAGTTAAACGATCCACTTGGCAAGAATTGCCAGTTTCTCTGTTTATATGAACCTGTACCTGGGAAAATAGATGCTGTGTGCAAATGTATTTTATGTCCAGCACAGTTACATAAGCAAATATCTTCTAGGGGAACCTGACTCAGGGCTGACCTGAACCCTTGACAAACTGTGCCCTCTGGCCGGCTACCACAGAGAGTACTCTTCAAGGTCATCCTGGGCCCGTCCTGAGCCCTGGGGAAAACCCCAGGCTGGCACAGTTAATTACACTAACAGCCAAGGTAATTATATTGGCCCACTGTGGCCTAGTAAGATGAATATTTCTCTTCCTTAGTCACAGGGGGACGTTAATGGTATTTTTATTAACTTGTGACCTGTTGAGTGCTATTAGAATATAGATTGTGTGCATAAACCAGGTCGGATATTACAGATGCGATTATGGAACAATTACGTGGCTCCTAATCAGTGTTGGCAAAGAGAATTTGCAAGACCTGAAACTGCTTTTTGGAGTTCTACAAGAAGAAACACTTGGGGTCAGAGTTTATATTGTCTCTTTGTGTCTTCTTGAAATTGCAATTTGTCATTTTGATGATGAGACTGCAAACAAAGGCAGACTTTAAAAGAAGAAAACTAGAAAGGATAGACAGTAATTAGAGTAATCTTAGATTTTGGAAGCTCAAGGTTGCATACTTTCTTTGCTGAAATCGTTTTCATTGAAAAATACGTGCAGTTTGCTAGCAACTATATTTGTGCAGGTATTCCCTGATAATCGTGACCAGATTGTATTCCGATCTATTATTTTAGTGATGTGAAAATTCACTTCTGTAGTTTTGTGCCATGTGATGAAACACAGCGTTAAGTACCTTAGTCATCCTCTTTAGAGTCACATACTAATGGTGATGCCATCAAGGTTGCCAAAATGTCTTCAGAGTCGATATCTAAGGATGCTGATTTATATTCCGCAAAGTGCATTATTTATTCTGCAAAGTGCATTATTTATTCTGCAAAGTGCATTATTTATAATCACAAACCTCCCCCCCCCCGCCCCGCCTTCATTGGAGCAGAGTTTATGCAACCCCTTTTAAACTGCTGCCTCTGCATGTGGAGTGAGATCAGAAGGGACAAATGGTACCATTAACACGGCAAATTACAGTATTAACTGACTGGACTGGAAGTAGAAAATACTATATCTAAAATCTCACCATCGTAATTTAGAAGTCATAAGTGGTTTCGATAAAAAAGAAAAAATAATAATAATAATATGCCCTTCCAGGTTCTTAGCTCAACTAAATGTTTGAACTCTCTGAGCTAGAGTCAGCTCTACGTGAACTTTCGACAGTCTGCTTTCAACAGGACTATTCAGGAGCAGAGAGAAAGGAGGCATTGAAAGCAGAATGGGATTGCAGTCGAGTCCCTGGGGTTCTGGGCAAGGAGAACTCACAATGCATACAATTGATCTTCTGTCCCAGGAATGACACTTCCCCTGATCTCTCCATGATCACCATTGTAACCTTTCCTCTTCTGTACACTGCATTTGAAACAGCATCATCTCAGAGATAAAGCCACTTATTTGGAGTAGTTTGCATTAGAAATGAAGCTAAATTCTTTTAGTAGCATCTTGCCAGGGTCAACTTTTTCAAGTTTTTACAATAAAATATTGATTTTAGTTTCAGGAAAGTTTATTTTCATGACAGCATAAAATACAACACAAAAATATGGAATAATGTCGGGTAATAATGCACATACATTTTGCAGTTAAGTGTATGGGCGACCTCATGGGCTTTTGAATCAGAAGCCAGGTTACTGTTCTAACTTTGCTACCTATTAACAACACGGGGTGCATTATTTAACCTTTCTGAGGCTCAGTAAAAAGTATCCTTCTCCTAGAAAATTATCCTGAACATTAAATAAATGATACCTTACATAGAACCCACCTGTTATAGTTTCTAGGACACAGGATACCCTCAACTGTGTAAATATTCTTTCCCTTCCCTCTTGCTAAACTTTAAAGCTTTAGGTGCATAGGATGGCACATTTTAAGTGACTACTGCAGGTTAGAATGAGGTCAAATGGATTTTGGCAGGATTTTTCAGATGCAGTAGAAAAACACATTTGCAGGTTAGAAACAATAATTCAAGTTTAACTCTTTAACACCATCTTTTTCTAGCTGATTATTTTCTCCTTTCTCTAATTTCACCACAGAAAGTTATTCCCATCTCTTGAACTTTTCTTATAATAGGGACAGAGATAGTGCAGGTACCTGACTGCACTATTTTAAAAAAAAATCCTAATATTTGAATAAATATTTTCTTGACTGCTCTGGCTTCACTTCCTTTACTTCACTTTGGTGCCTACTATCAAGCAAAATGCATGGTCATAAAGAAGAGGCCAGCCTGGGTGGCTGAGTCAGTTAAAGTTCTGACTTTTGATTTCAGCTCAGATCATGATCTCAGGGTCATCAGATCGAGTCCTTTGTTGGGCTCCACGCTAAGCATGGAGCCTGCTTGGGAATCACTTCCCACTTGCTCCCTTACTCTCTCTCTCAAAAGAAGAAGGAAAAGGAGAAGAAGGAGAAGGTGAAGAAGAAGAGGAGGAGAAGGAGGAGGAGGAGGAAGAGGAGGAGGAGGAGGAGGAGGAAGAAGAAGAAGAAGAAGAAGAAGAAGAAGAAGAAGAAGAAGAAGAAGAAGAAGAAGAAGAAAAGAAGAAGAAGAAAAAGAAAAAGAAAAAAAGAAAGAAAAGAAAAAGAAAAAGAAAAAGAAAAAGAAAAAAAAGAAGAAAGAAAGAAAGAAGAAGAAGAAGCCGCTGCCAGAGGACATACAGCCCTCTAATATACAGATTCCAGGAAGCCCTAGAAGAGGGAAGTAAATTTTATACCAAAATTGTGGCATGAATAGGAACAGTCATCTCATAATTATTTTAGAGTCTCTATTAACATAGTTAAGTAGGATATGATACCATTTACAGACACAATTTACTCTCTCATGCTTCTTTTTATTTACCCAGCTTGTCTACAGCCCTGCAGGAAGCCTCTTAAAACAAAACAGTCAATTAATTCCCTCAGTATTGGGAAGGTGAAAATTAGGAGGGCTCGCACATCTCTGGTAGGTTTTCTTCATCAAACTGGGAAGGGATACAAATGAGATTAAAGAATTAGCAAGGATGTGATTGGGCAAAGAATCCAATTTGTTTCAGCTTTCATAGGGCAGATCTTTCTTCAGGGGTTGTGTTTTGTGCGTTATGTTTATATTATGTTAGCAAAATATCAAACATACCAAAATTCTAAATATATCAATGTGTTCTATGACTTGGGGTTTGTCTATGCCTTTACTCCCTTCTGTCAGTGTGGACATCTGCATTGAAATGCACATTGTATTGAATTGAACATATCACGAGTTGGCTAGTGATTCGTAGTAAGGGACCCTTCTGATTCAGCAGAAATCGCTTTCCCATTCCAGAAAAAAATAGATTAGTGCCATAGCACTTTAATCATACCCTGGATGTCAAGCCTGTTGTATTAATGGTTTTTGCATTTAAATAGTCAAAGTGGATTCAATATAGGGAAAATGAGTAGCAGCTAACCCAGAAGAATGGCATCTTCTATCCACAATGAAGGTGTGACATTCCCTGGAGTGAAAACTTGCTGCAAGTCTGTCCTTTCAGTCTTGAAGGACCTGCCTTTGAGGGAGTTATCCATTGTAACAAGAAGAAACTTAATTCCTTTTTCTGACTGTTAGTCTTTGGTTTCTGCTGAAAATTCAGATACACTGATGCATGTAAAGGGCAATCTATTTGGACTCATCTCTCAGACCCTGTCCACCAAAAATCAGCTCAAGGGTGACAGTTCATTAGCATCGATTCCAAATAGTCTGCAAATAACAAATCAGAGCCAAGGCTAAAGAAAAATAATGAATCTGTAGTTCAATTTAAAGCTCTAATATTTCATTGTGATTCAAACTGCTCCTATGTCTGTCAAATTTTATTAAAATTTTTAGTTTTATTCCTTTCACCTTTACTTATTAAATACGTTTACCCCTTGATCATTATCATGTGAATGCAGTTATACTTGACATATAAAACAAGGCCTGACTGGACTTCAGGGCTCTGACTCGTCAACTATCCAGCAAGGCTTATGTAGATTGTTTTAATAACCAAATTAATAACCATTATGTTTATCTGTAATGAAAATGACAATAGCATAACATGACAGCACATAGTTTAACGAAGCAAATGTTTGGAATGTTTGCCATCAGACTATTGGTTTCTTTGTCCCTCTTTGAGACCCCCACCTCAGAGAAAGACATAACAAAAACAAAAACTTGCTGAAATAGCTAGGAAAACTAATTCGATGCATGATGTTCATGCTGTTACAAATTACCCCATAAGAAAATGTATGTGAGAGAGAGCAGAAGGTAATTCTACATTTCTTATTCATCCTATCCGTCTTCCCGAGTGATTTCTGGTTCTCATAAGGTTGAAGTGCCAGATGTTTGGCCACACCACACTATCCTAAATGAGATAGAGACCTTTAAACATCTTGAAGGCTTCACTTCCGGTTTACATCTGCATCATCTGTACTTGTCTGTATCCCATTTCCCACTTTTTTTTTTTTAACTTGGCAAACCTTTTTGTTAAAGTATAAAAATAGGAAAGTGTACAAATCACAAGTGGACACCGTGATGAATTTTCACAAGAGTATCCCCATGTGACTACCACTCAGACCAAGACAAATTACTCACAGCATTTCAGGAACCTTTGCTTGACCTTCAAATTATCACCACTCATCCTCCCCACAAACTACTACTATTCTGGTTTCTGACACACTAGATTAGTTTGGCCTGTTTTTTATCTTTATTTGACTAGAATAATATGTAGTGTGTTCTTTTGTGTCCAGCTTCTTTTGGTTAGTGTTGTGTGTAGTGGCAGTTCATTCACATCCATTGCTCTATAGTATTCCATTATGGAGTATACCACAACCTATTTATCCGTTTTCTTATTTTTGCCCAATTGTGTTACATGAAAACAATGAAACATAAGTGCTGTGAACACTCTAATATCATGTTTTCACTTTAGGTATAGATTTGGAGGGGGCGCATACCAAGGAGAGATGTTGTTGGGTATAAGTATATTCGGATTTATTAGGTAACCAGTTTTCAGAATGGTGTTACCAACTTATACCTCCACAGTCAATGTTTGAAAATTCTAGTTTCTCACCCAAAATTGGCACAAATCATTTGCAGGCCATTTTTTCCTTTCTTCTTAATAAATAAAAGCAAATGCAAGTTCACCTGGCTGGTTCATTCCGTTAAGCATCTGTCTCCTGATTTCAGCTCACGCCCTGAACTCAGGGCCGTGGGATCGAGTGTGGAGTCTAGCATTGGGCTCTTCCCTTAGTGCAAAGTCAGCTTGGGAATGTCTCTCTCCCACTCCCTTTTTCCTCCCCACACTCACTGTGTCTCTCTCACTCTCTAAAATAAGTAAGTAAATAAACAGATCTTTAAAAAATGTCGATTTGTTCAGTTTCCACTGTAACATAGTAGTTCCACAGATTACTATATAGAAACACCTACTGTCTCTCAGCAGCATGGTCCCTTCATTTCATGCTGTTGATATTTCGTAATCTCCAACTTTTTCTCCTCACTTACTGTCTTTTCCCCTCTAATCCAAATAACTACACATTTTCACCCAATTTTTATTTCTAACATGCATTTCTCAACATACTAATCTCTTCTTCAAAATCCTTAAGGTTTCCAGTTATCTTCAAATAATAACGCTATGATATTACCAACTCCGTCCCACACCTCGCAAGCGTGCCAAAAACTTTCCCATAGCCAATTGTATGTACTATCAATCTTTTTATCGAGTCCTTTCCTTTCCCCAATTCCCATTTTACCTCAAATGCCACTTCTTTCAGAAAATAGACGTGCTTTCTTTCCTTCATGTAATCCTTCTGGCATTGTGTCCTGATGCCACTTATTTCACCCTCTTTCAAGTTATCTTTCTTTAATTATTAAGTTCTGAGGCTGTCCTATTAGATTGTAGGTAGCTTCATTCCTGGAAGAAAGAGGCAAAACTTAGCACAATGCTTTGCATTTAGAAGAAGCCTGCTAATATTTGTATAATTGAAATGAGCATGCAAAGTGTATATATATATATTTTTTTTTTTAACTGAAATTCACGGATTGTTGGAACATACATTAATTTGGTTGAAGAGTGCCAGATTTTTCTGAGCCAAATAATGACAGCAGTCTCTGGGTGTGAGAGATGAAACAAAGTTCGCCAAAGAATCTGTTCAAAATCTGTTTAAGCGACACAATCCACTCTGTCCCAGATTGCTGCTGCTTATTGCACCTAAGGGATTCATATTTTCTATGTAAGTTGGTTTCTGCAAGGAGGGAGAAGGATTTGGATCAATTTACCAATTTGTATTCATCTAAAATAATACTGATTTATGTTGGATTATCTTGAAAATTCCCTTGGCACAAATAGTCTTCATCAGACAATGTCAACCAAATGACTATTACTATACTTAGGAGCCCTATAGTTTTAGGGAGTAAGTGCAGTGTGATTGGTCAGACTCTGAGGCATTGTTAGGGGCAGTGTGGTGTAGTAGGAGTAGGAGTTTAAGAATCTGATAGACATGGATTGAAATATTAATTATGCCTCATATTAGCAGTTTAAACTAATTACTTCATCTTTCTAACTCTCAGTTTTATCACCTACAAAATGGGGGTAATAGTACATAATTGTCAAAACTGATGTGAGAATAAAATAAGATCATATGCCCAAAGTAGTTAACAAATCCATGAGAGAGACTCATGGATTCCAGAGACTCTTCCCTAACCTTCCAAATGTGTTAGGCCCCCCTATATTCTGCTTTCATGTATTTTTACTGTATTTTTTTTTGTATTTTTACTTCAATACCTTTATTGTAGTTAGTTTATACAGTCGTTGTTGTAATCGTTTGTTCTCCATAAGTGTGAGAGTGCTCTCGTGGTAAACAACCATCCGCTATATTTTCATATAAATCAACCATCCGCTATATTTTGCATATTTTCATATGCATATACCATAATGCATGACACACAGCTCATGATCCAAAAATATTTATCAAAAATGAATATATTAGCAAGTGAATGGCGCTTTCCTTTCTTTCACCTGTATACACCATGAGAATATAAGGTAGCATGGCTGAGTCTTTCTTTTTTAAAACACAAAACAAAATTTATATATTCTAATGAGTTCTACCCTTTCAAGGAAGTTATGTTTGGAAGCTCTATACATATTTCTATGGTTTTGAAATAGCTCAAACAATTGGTAAACAGTCTCTTAGGGTCATACCATAGCACCACAATCCCCATTAAACCCATACCGTCAAAAGTGGTAAATCTTTCTTCTAGGAGTTTCCTTTTTGAGAACAGTTAAGTATCATTTGAAATCGACTGTGATAAATTATAGAGTTTGTTTTGTTTTTCACCGGAAACAAAGTTTGATGAAGCATTAATAAAACTGCTTTTCTTCTGTGACCATAAACTTAAAGACTCATTCCAAAAAATCACTTTCACAGATGAGGAAGGAAAGACTCTGTGATTTCTCAAAATGTATGTTGAGAAGGGAAATGTTCATTAAAATGAGTATTCGGTTTATTTGTGAAATATGCACACACACAGATAAATACACAGTTAGTCAAGCACACACACAAACAGACACACACAACAACAATGCTTCTGCCTCCTCTGAAAATTACATTTCTTTAAAGTCATGCCTGATATAAATTCCATTTAAAACTCATTTCCCACAGGTTCTTCTAAGGAGTATGACGAGAATAGTAAACATCTCCCACTGAATAAGGCACAATACACATTTAATAACATTATAGTTAGCATCGCCCACCCTCCTGCTGGTCCTATGTAGCTTCCCGAAGAAGTGAATTTTCCACAATATTGTTATTATAGGGATTTTATGTTAGAAATGATCTAAACAGCCTTTAGCCTCAAATTAATTCTGTTTAAGCATATAATAAGAAAAAGGAAATACTAGGGAAAATCATCTAACCAATACCAATATAAATATAATTTTTATAGTCTCTAACAGTGAATTCCTGTGATACTGTGTTATTAGGACTATAATTTATATTTTGAAGATGGCTGCCATAAATTGAAAGTCAAAGAAATGTCAACAGTATATCTGGAACCTCTTGAGTATTTTTTGTTTTGTATGTCGATTAGGAACGTTTCTGTGGTACAAATGCACTATGTTCTCAGTTCAGTTGCTTCACTGACTACAAAGGTACCAACTCTGAACAAAACAAAGTGTGCTAAAAGGGTGAGATCAAAGACAAAGAAAGTGGAAGAAAGAAGCTGGCAATTGGGGCTAATGGGAGAATTGTGTGCAGCCTGACATAAAGTTCTTTATTCTTCTCAAATAAGCCTATTTACTTGATAAAGACATTGTCAACACCTGGGAGTATTGGGTTTTATTTGAAAAGTGACTTCCAAGTAATTGAGTGTCCCACCCAGTTGAACGTCTTGGCAACTGGAGTTAGGGTGAGGGCTGAACTATTACTTGTGGTAGTCAATCCTCAAAAGAAGAAATCACTGAAAAAGGTAATTTGTGCATTTGAGCAGTTAACCGCGATCCTTGAAAGAACCATAAGTTTCGCCTATGCTTCCTCCACCAGGTGAAGTCTGGAGAAAAATTGCATTCTACTTGGTTTTCTTTCTTTTTTGTTTACCTGAACTTATTTATTTAACTTTTTTTTTTAAGAGACTGCATTGGCTGAGACATTTGAAATACAAAATGGTAATTAAGAGTTTTTGAGGCAGCTCCAGCTGGCTTTGGAATAGCTCCCAATAGGTAGGCTGACATTTCCACCCTCTAAGAATCCCTGCTTGGATGCAGTTTAGAGCAGCCAACCTTGATTCCACCCACCATTTGATTAAACAACAGAGAAACTGCAAATAGGAAAAGTCACTTCTCTGGGGCCAGCTTAAAGTGACAGAAAATGCAAGAAAAGAGAGTGATGGAAAAGGAGATTATGAGTTAGTATCAAATGTCACTCTTCAAAGTGAGCATCTAATTGGTCAATGAGCCTTCTAAATGTAGACATAGCATCAGCAACTCCATAGCAGAGTATCTTCTGGACTATTTGAAACAGTTTAATTTTCATTTAGAATCACACCCAGCTCAGGATTGAGATAAACAGCTACTGTCTGTCAAGCTTTGGGTAGGACAGTTTACATGGTGACTGCAAGCCTGTGAGGTTGATGTGGCAAGATGACAAAAATCTATGTAAGACATAGTTCCTGTCCCCAAGGAGCTTATAGGTATTTAAGGAGACAAAAGTTGTTCTCCTGGAACAACCAGGTAAAAATGCCAGGTGATGTATGATTAAATATCAAAACATATAATATGTATCAAAATGAGTACACATACACAAACACACATGCCATCGCATATCAGTGTTGGGAAATGAGAGGAATTGGATCATAATCGGGGGAGAAATATTTTGTTAATTTTGCCATTAGTCAGCAAAGTGTAGGACAAATAGCAACTTCCAGAATCTGGTTTTTTTTTTTTTTTTTTTTTTTTCTATTTGGTGATTGGTTGGCTTGTTCTGTGAGTCATCAGGTCCATTTCAGGTCTTCTACTTTATGTTAACAGGCATGTGAACCATTACATTTGGGGTTGAGAGGTTGTTAGTGAATTTGAAGAGGTCATTGGGAAAGTGTGTAGATTGTATGGGGTAAAGGAGAGTGATCTCTACTGGGTATTTACCTTGGATTAGGCATCAAGAGTCCTGAGATTTATCTCCAGTTTTCCATCAAGATGGTCTAATGACGATAGAATATCATTTTCCCTCTCTGGATTTCAGTTTCCCATTTGAAAAGTGTGGGTGTTCGTTGGACTAGGCAATCTCTTACATGTGTTCCATTTTCCAGGAGGCTTTGACTATGCATCAGTTCCCATTTATGGCATCTGCACACCCTCCAATACAGAGGAAGACTCTAGCAGGGACTGCTGTTCACTAGATTTGACCAGGATAACACCAGTTTCAGGGACCTTTATCGCACAGGAGGTTTTTCAGGCATCAAGAGCCAATCTTGTCCATTCCTCGTTACCTAGTGATTTATCACCTGTCCTCTATTTCCCATTGCCAACACTTATCTTTCCTTCTTGTTATTTCTCTATAATTAATCTCATCTCCGTTAGACCTATTTTTCTTACATACTATTTTTTACCTCTAAAATATTCCCAAGGGACTAAACGATATACAAAAATATTTTAAAATATTAATTAGAAGGCTCTGTAATGATAGTAACTTCTTTTTCATCTTTTTTTTTCATTTTGGAAAATATCTTAATGTGCATTGCTGAATGCTGTACATTAGATGTAAACTACTAGAAAAATATTCCCCCATACCCATGAACAACCTTTCTAACTGTGCCAAGCAAAGGTCAATATTTAAAAATACTACATGGTATTTAATTAACTTGTATTTGAAATTGGCACATTCCATAAAAACTTGGCTATCTTGGAACAGACGCTTAGGGAGGTTTGTGCTAGTTATATTGCATACTTATGAAGGCTAAAGTGACTGAAAACTTTGCCTTTACATTTAATATCCTTCCTTTGTTACATGATAATTATACTCTAATTATGTAGAAAATTAAGTTTGGTCTTACTGTTCTTTCCATTGTGGAGAGGAACTTAACCATTTTAGGTTAAACTATAACTTTTATGTTGGCAGTTCCCAAATCCTCATTTTAATCCTTGGGTCTTCCCTTCTCCAGAAGATGTAATTACTGAGAAGCTTCTCTAGTTTTTAAATCTTAACATGCCTTAAACCATTTTTTCACATTTTAAGAA
Organism: Vulpes vulpes; assembly: GCF_048418805.1. NCBI lineage: Eukaryota > Metazoa > Chordata > Mammalia > Carnivora > Canidae > Vulpes > Vulpes vulpes. The sequence continues at coordinate 118,377,241 of NC_132780.1, read as the reverse complement.
ATTAATCAGGTACTGATTGCACAATATTTTTTAAAAAAGGATTTGAGATGGTTTTCAGAAACATATGCAATACCATTGTAGTTGCCTTTGGGAGCATAAATTGGTCAACCTGAAAGGAAAGTAATTTGGTAATATCTATCAAAACAGCAAAACCAGCAAGTGTACATGTCTATCAGTCATAAATACCACTTCTAGGAATCTGTTCTATGACTATATTTGCACACATGCTAAATGATGTAGGAATAAATGCACTCATTGTGGTATTGTTTATAATTGACATTGTTTTGTTTATAATTACAAACATTGAAAACATACATTAGAAGGGGATTGGTTATACTTTTTTTTTCATTAAAAATGAAGTTCTGAGGCACCTGAGTGGCTCAATGGTTGAACATCTGCCTTTGGCTCAGGTCGTGATCCTGGGGTCCTGGGATCGAGTCCCGCATCAGGCTCCCCACAGGGAGCCTGCTTCTCCCTTTGCCTATGTTTCTGCCTCCCTCTCTGTGTCTATCATGAATAAATAAATAAAATCTTTAGAAAACAATGAAGTTATCAGTCAGCCATAGGAAATATTGAATAAGCCATATACTGATATGGAATAGCCTTCTACATAGATTAAGTGAATATATAATCATATATAATCAGTAGTTTTGGAGAAGGTGAAAATGGCTACCTGATTAGGTAGATATATCATAAATAATTTTAAGATATAAGAGTTTACCTTTATGTATCCTGAGATATCATAAATCTCTGTAAGCATACACAGGAGAATTATTATATTGGTTGATTCCAAAAAGGGGGCCTGGATGGCTGCAAGGCAGAGATGAGAGGGAGACTTTTTACTATACACCCTCTGAACCTGTTAGATTTTGAACCATGAAGATACAGCATCTCTTCAAAACTAACATGAAAAAATAAATGAATTACCTATGATACAATGGAAATAAAATAAGGAAAAAATTGGGACAAAAGAAAATAAGTCAATAAAAAATATTAAGATAAAAGCAGTGGAAAAAAAAAGATAAAAGCAGTGGAAAGGCCAATACACAAAATGTCTACCTTTTTTCTTATTTTTGCTTTATTATCTCTTAGGAAGGTTAGATATTTTTATTTTGATGTCTTGTGCAATCCATAGTTTCTGTTAAAGAGAAAGAACAAGTAAGGTTTAGACATACAAGTCCTCTTATAATTGAGCCCTCAAAGAATCCCTCAAACTCTCAAAAAATGCCTACAATTCTAAATTTCACAAGGCTGATTCTAATAAAGCCTCTCAAAGTAGTCCAAAAGCATAATGCCTACGTTCAATTCAATAAAAACAAATCTTTGAGATGCAGACAGTAGGATACAGACTCACAACTCTGTAATAGTCTTGATTAGCCCAAGGAGAAATCTGGAAATGTTTTTGAAACTGTGGATTGACACCCATTAGTGAGTCATAAAGTCAATTTAGTGAGTCACAACCAGCATTAAAAAAAAAAAGAAAGAAAGAAAGAAACAGGAGAGAATACAATGTAAGAGAATATCAGTTTTTATGGCATTTAATAAGGGTTATTTTCATGAAATGTGTGTACGTACATGTGCACATACATGATCGTTTCATATGGTTATTTTTCATTGTGAGCTACAAAATCATTTGAAAGTGACTGAATTCTCAGAAGGAAGTGTAGATGGTGTATTTTCCAGGCTTTTATATATAGAAGGAATAGAGAATTTGAGGTTAGGTATGCCAATAATAGCTGACATTTATTAAACACACATTATCTTAATCAGGCCTTATGTTATGCATTTTATATGCAATATCTGATTTAATTTTTACAACAGTATGATGGAATAAGAAACTATTAATGATAACAGCTATTTTCCAGTTAGACAACTCAGGATAAGACAAGCTCAGTAACTTGCTAAAGATCTTACAGTTTACACTTGTAAAGGTAAAAACTCAAGCCTCGGTAAACTGACTTCTGAACCTGTGTTTTTACCTATTATACTCCAAAATTTTTAGCTCAAACATATTCTGTACGTTGGGATAAGGACCAGTTTATAAGCTTTAACTGTTGCCTACCCTACTGATTTCTGCCCTGCAATGCTCAGATCTCCCCTTCCAACACAATTCAGAACTCTCATGTAATGTTTAAGCTACCAGAACATCCTTTTCTCAAGCCTCTCTCTTTTTAATCTAGCCCAGTTTGACAACAGAGTGTCTTCCTCTAGAGTCATTGTAATGTTGTCATTCTGTGGTAATAGCATTGAACTGCCTCCTTTATCAAATCAAAGTGCCATGGGAAAGTTACTTAATTTCCCTGAATGCAGTCTGCTCATCTATAAATAAGGATACCACTATATCACAGTGGTGAAATGGTCAAAAGAGATAATATATGCAAAACACCACACTGCCCAGGAGGTGGTATTGACCCAGTAAACAGGAACTGGTTTTACACAGAATCAAATAGAATGTATATTTAATAATAGTTTATTCAACAAGTATTTTGAATACCCATTATGAGTGATTTATTAGCAGAATTAAGCTTCAAGGCAAGCCCTCTACTAATTTCTCCTTCTTTTTACCTCTTTTGGTTTTCATTGCCAAATCTATGAGTTGATCCCCAAATCTGTCATTCTTGACTTTGACCTTTGACAAGTCTAATTCCTCCAGTTTGGTATGTTCTCTTCACTGTGGCATGCTCAACCTTCACAAAAACTTCGTAGTTAATAACAATTTCTCCAATAATTTTAGTAATTCTACTGCATCTGGACTTAGGTCTCATTATATCCCCATATGCATGAAAAATATTTTATATGGTATAAAATCAGCCTAAAGTGTGTCCAGGTCCTATGGTAGATTTGAAGTTCCCTGATAAATGGTTATGTTAATTAGTTAGTTATACCTTTCATGAGATTCTATCCAATTTTGTGAACATTAGAGCTATCCCTCCTAATCTTAAGCCCTTTGGTATTTTTGTAGTGTTCCTTCTTGAGAAGGATATAACTGGTATCATAAAAATCCCATATATCTTAACGGCCACCAACAAAGACTCTGATTTCATTCTTAGCGTTTTCTTATATTCTTCCTTGAACTCCTTTCTCTCTTTACCATCCTAAAAATCATGCTCATGTCCCCTTCTTCAGCAAGGTAATGATGTATAAAATGGCATGGCATTTTCATCGATTGTGTTGATATTATCGATTGCATGGTCTTATTTCATTATTAGGTATTTTGTGATTATTTTAAGAAGCCGTGTCAACAGGTAGTATGGGTAGCATGAATCTCAAGTGTTTTAGTAATATTATCTTGGCTCAGAAATAATATCATGTTTATTGACTATCTCTCTAAGCAATAGAAGCTCTTTATTGAATACTAAGTACTATCAATGTTGCATTTCATGTTTATAGGATTAAAAAGGTTATATGCAAAATAAATCTGGCAATATCAGCTTGGTTAGGTCCCATTCCATAAACCTCAGCTCATGTAAAGCTACAAGATTGATTTCTCAATATTCAATTTCTTAGTGGAGCAAATAGTCAAGACACACATTAGACTCTGCTCTTTTTTAAAAAGGCATCAGCATTTGCTCCTTCATGCATAATGATATTGGTAGGATCCTCAATTTGCTTTGGATTTTTCCCCATCTTTTCCATGTCCTGCATGATCTCCAAAGTCAGTGAGAGTTTAGTGCATGGAAGAGTCACAGTGGTCTAGAACAGAACACAAATGTATTTGATTAAAAAAAAAAAAGAAGAAGTCCAAGGCACTTTATAAAATATGAGGCTTAATTTTACCACCTTCCTCAGGCAACACTCCCATTGAGATCGGTGGGAGGCTGGCTCAATTGGAGAGAGTAAAATCCAATGTAACCAGCATCTAGAAATAACTTTACCTGTAATCCCTGCACTAACACTGAAATCTAGCTACTTCTGACTTGGACGAAGACACATACCAATACGGCACAACAGGTGAAGGGAGAAACAAAACAAAACAAAACAAAACAAAACAAAACACAATACTATTTTCAGTGGTTTTCCGGTATGTTTTGTACTTTGGGCTATAAAGTGCCCAGAGAGGTTTGTTCTGTCTCCACACAGTATAAAATCAGAAATAAACACGTCAGAATGCAATTTGCTAAAGGCAAAATGCACTGTTAGAACACATTATTCTAGTATTATCATTTATATGTAGCTTAAATGTAATACCTTCAGCTATTTTAGGTACAGCTTATTTGCACATTTAAGTTCAAAAGCAATCATTGTTCTCTGTTAAAGATTAAGAAACTGGGCATTTTGGGCATTAACTACTGATGACTTCACTATTTTTGTATATTTGTATTTATATATATATACATGTATATTTGTATTTATATTTTAAAGGGGCTGTGGCCTAACAGTGAGAGAACACCCCAGCAGGCAGGAAGGATCCAGTGATCACAGCTGTCTTGTCGCTCCTCTAGGGGTTTCACCTCTGTCTGTTTCAGCCTCTGCTTCATCAGCTGCCAGGGAAGGAGAAGGAGGGGAGGGGATGTTATCCAGCTGAGATGGCAGCTGCCACCACCTCGCCTGTGCCCTCCAGCTTTCTCATCACAAGGTGGAAAATTTTCAAGGAGAAGTTTACTAGAAAAGTAAAAGGAAAACAAAACAAAGCCTCCAGTGAAAGAAACAAACATAACAAAGCAGCTACATTTCCAGAGAATGGCTCTTTTAAGTCTTGAAATCTGTCCCCAGTCTGGCACTGCTGGCAGTGATCTGGGTGCTGCAACCTCCACTGGCTTAGGCACCAAAGCTTCTATCTGACCAAGCTAGATGGCCCTTAGCTTTGAATCCATTTGTTTTGGCCTCAGTATTTAGTCTGGAATTATTTTCGGCACCTTCCTTATTTTATGCTCCCTGCCCCCTACTCCTACACAGGGACTTGGACTGTTCTCCCCTAACACAGAGAATCATTGCTCTACTTAAATTTGTTTTCACGTTCTATTTAGACTTCCACACTTTTCTGGGTCCTGGCCCAGAAAGGGGAGAGAGTGGCCCCGTCTAGCCTACAGTGTGTTCTTTCTAGGCCCTGGAACTGAGTGTGGCACCAACCTTTATTTTGCCAGATAATCTCAAAGTGTCTAAAATCCCTGTTCTGTTTTTGACCCATTTAGGATTTCCTGTCCAGTTCTTCTTTTTTTTTTTTTATATATAAGTTTATTTTTTATTGGTGTTCAATTTGCCAACATATAGAATAACACCCAGTGCTCATCCCGTCAAGTGCCCCCGTCAGTGCCCGTCACCCAGTCACCCCCAGCCCCCGCCCACCTCCCCTTCCACCACCCCTAGTTCATTTCCCATAGTTAGGAGACTCTCATGTTCTGTCTCCCTTTCTGATATTTCCCACTCATTTTTTCTCCTTTCCCTTTTATTCCCTGTCACTATTTTTTATATTCCCCAAATGAATGAGACCATATAATGTCTGTCCTTCTCCAATTGACTTATTTTCTTACTTCACTCAGCATAATACCCTCCAGTTCCATCCACATCGAAGCAATTGGTGGGTATTTGTCGTTTCTAATGGCTGAGGAATATTCCATTGTATACATAAACCACATCTTCTTTATCCATTCATCTTTCGATGGACACCGAGGCTCCTTCCACAGTTTGGCTATTGTCTGTCCAGTTCTTCTGAAGCAAATTAATAATCCAGTAGGCAAACTCGGTTAGATTATAGCTTAGATTGGCCTTCTTCATCTGGACTTGTTAGCAGTCACCCGGACTTGTCAGAAATCACATTCCCAGCTTCTACAATAGCTTCTCCCTGTATCAGATTTTGTACCAAATGTTGGACCATCAATGAAGGTCTTTATTCTCGCCTGAGAAAAGCTTCTAACTGTGACCATTTCTGCATGTTCTCTCAGGTGACCCATTTATGCCTCTCTACTATATTTGACTTACCATAATTCCATAATTCATAGCTTTGAAAAAATAATGAAAATTCTCCCCCTCAAAATCATTTTCTCTTTTCAGATTTAATTGTAACCTGGTGGGACATGAGATTTAGAAAGTAGAACACTCGGGACACCTGGGTGGCTCAGCGGTTAAGCCTCTGCCTTTGGCTCAGGGTGTGATCCTGGGGACCTGGGATCAAGTCCCTCATTGGGCTCCCTGCATGGAGTCTGCTTCTCTCTCTACCTGTGTCTCTGCCCCTCTCTCTGTGTGTGTCTCTCATGATTAAATAAATAAAATTTAAAAAAAAAAGTAGAACACTCAACGCAAGTGCAAACTCGTTAAGATTTCATAACAGAATTAGTTACAGACAGAGACAAATTTTAATTTAGGATAGAATTTCACCTTTAGTATATGGATCCTTCATCTGTAAGACTGATTCATTGTTTTACTTCTAGAATGAGTCCTTGTCTCAACTCCTTATTTTTGTCCACATATAAAGTTGGGCAGAAGTTAGACTTGACCTGGGAATGATATTTGAATTAATCCAGTTCTTCATAATCTATATCCAATCACTCATGAATTTTTTATTATCATGTTGACATCATCATCATCATCATCATCATTATCATTATTCTTCTTAAAGTCTTTCTTTATTGGGATGCCTGGGTGGCTCAGTTGGTTAAGTGTCTGCCTTCGGCTCAGGTCATGATCTCAGGGTCCTAGGATTGTCCCCTCATGGGGCTCCCTGCTTGGCAGAAGTCTGCTTCACCCCATCTCCCTCTCCTTCTCCCTCCCACTTGTGTCCTCTCTCTCTCTCTCAACTAAATACATAAAAATCTTTAAAAAATTCTTCCTTTTTCAATCCTTTTAACTTCAGTCCACCTACCATGACATCATTCCTAGTGTTCCTGGATGCTGCCTGGACATTTGTCCTGACTTCACTTTATCCCTCATTTTATTCCTTACAAGTCTCTAGTGAAAGCTTTAAAATCACCATTTTTGTATTGTTTCTTTAGTTATCTTCATACCATAAAGAATTGTTTCCCAATTATTATTACTGAATTTCACCTTCTATTCCTTGCTTTCATTATGTTTCTCAATATACAACATAATGTCCACGTATTGGTGTCTGTGACTACACACAACCTCAAACCAAATACCTTTCCAATTTTATTTCCTAGGTTTCTTTCATCAGATACCTTCTATATTTCTTTCCACAATCACCATTCCTCATTCATACTATGAATTTTTCTACTTTTGCTACCACTTTTCCTCCTAAGATAAATGTCATCCCCATTCTCAGCATACATAAATCCTACCCCAGCTAAAAGTAAACTCTTTATCTTCAGATGGTAAGGATAAAGACTTGTTTTACTCTTTGTATTCCAAATGCTTACCAGAGTGTATACATATGACAGATTTTCAGAATGAGAGTAAAAGAACGCATGAACAAACAAATTCATATGAGTATTATGCTGGTTCCTTAACTGATCCCTGAAAATACCACTTTTGTCCCTCGATCTTTTCTCAGTTTCTCATTTTACTCCCTAAAAGCGGAACCTCCCTTTTCCTCTGTTAACCTTAAAGGTTAACTCAAGACCCATTACTTTATAAAGCTTTTCCTCACTGTGGGTCATCATAGTCTTTCCCTGCTTTGTCAAACTGACTGAGCCATATCACACAGTCTGGCCCTTGATTATGTACTGCCTTTTATGGTTCTTTAACTGTTTCCAAGTACGTAAATCTCATCTTCCCAAATTGACAACTCTATACCTTCTCAAGGCCAAAGACTGTGTCTCCTGTATGCCACACAAATCTATCACAGTACTAGGGCTTCAGAGGCAAACAGTTGTTGAGATGACCCTCCAGCTGAATGAAGTCAACCTTCACAACTTTTAAAAATAGAATGTTGACCTTGCCAACTGAGAGCGTGGTAGCCAAGGCATATGGATCCTCCTCTCCTCAGCAAGAGAAGAGCAGCACTTCAGGCTCTAGTGAGAGTGTGTCCTTGAAGTGACTGCTGTTTGCCACATTCCAAAACTCAACTATAGTTGAGTGATATCATACTCAGAGAAGAAAGTCTAAGGAAACTGTTCCCTGCTTTGGACTTTATCCTAGCTATATCAAATCACTTGGAGAACCTTTTAAATGCAAATTCCATGCCTGTATTGGCTCATGAGCAAGTTTCTCACCATGACCTCTGATTCCTGGACACCAGACTTTCCTGAATTACTTCTTAAATGGACTTCCCTAGGTTTTTATTGCTGGACCAGTAGTGGCACAGTTGTATGATGGTCAAGAGTGTTGCCTCTGGATACCCACCACCTTTCAGCTTTCATTTCCTTCACTTAATAACTGTATTCCTTTGGTCGAATTACCAAACTATTAAGCTTGTGTGTGTGAAGGGGATATTGAGAGCCTCTTTGTTGTGTAGATACAATTTAGAAAAACACTTAACACTGCCTGGCTCGTGGTGAGACTTAAATACATATTAGCTACTTTGATTCCCTAAAATGGGCAAATGGCTATTTTAGGTAGTCAGAATAGCTTAATATATATTTAATATGGGCTGTGCCCCTGCATATTCTGTAGAATGATTGCTGAAATTATTACAGGATAATTTTTCAAAGACAAAGAAGGGCCTTCTTAAAATTTTATCAAAATAATGTTTCCATCTCTAGAAAATATAGTGGTAGAGTATCAAATTGTAGTAGAGCACGAAAAATATGATAGGCTGTGCTTTACCAGATGGTAAGAATTGCATAACTTGATTTTTTTCACTTTTTATTTGATTACTTGAAAATTCAGAATTTAATTCATGATTGCTCACTTTATCCACATTTACTGGACAGGTTGATATATTTAACTTCTTATCCACCTACATGGATTTATGGTTTTATTATTTTTAATATAACAATCTTACTGTTTTCAAGCTTTTTAAAAAAGAAATAGGCTTAAATTAGCAAAAAGGAAATAGTTGTTGAATCTTTTCAGCTTATCAGAAACTGCTCATTTAATTAATTTTTCACATTTATTTTTGAAAAAGTGATCAGCGGTTACAGATCCATGTGATTACACAAAATTAAAGTAATACAATAAAATAAGTTCCTCTCCATCCCTGTCCTACTTGCCCAGTTGTTCTTACCCAATCACATACAATTTCTATTAGTTTGTGTATATATGTACAATTTTAAATGATCTTTACGTATACAAAATAAACATGAATGCATATTATTTTATTTGATAAATTTGCATATTTGATAAATGCATGTTTATTTATTTGATAAATTTTACATAAAAAATAGAATATTCTACTCTTCTGTATAATAATTTCCATTTTGCTTTTTTATCTAAAAGATTTTCTAGAGATCAATGCATGTAAGGCTATAGCCTTCATCTTTACAGCTACATATTACTTATTATTTCATATAGCTATATGGATTTCCATAGTTTACTTGGCCAGTCCATTTAGGTTGTTAACAGTTTTGTGTTATTTTGAACAAAAATATAGTGAATAATCTCATAGATAAGCATTTTTGTATCACATGAATATAGGATAAATCCTCTCAATTAGGATTGCTGTATCAAAGAATATATTCTTCTATAATTTTGATAAGTACTATCAAGGAGTCCTCAATGGAAGAACATACAAGAATGTATGAGAATGTCTATTTACATAGCCCCACCAGCCCCACCAAGGTACCACTATTAAACTTTTGGATTTTGCCAATTTGAGAGTCTTCTTAAAAAGTGAGGTTTGGCATCTTTTTATATTTAAATGTGATTTATACTTCCTTTTTTTATGTGTATGTGGCCTTTGCCCATTTTTCTCTTGGGTTGTGAGCTTTTTTTTGACATTGTCTTGGGGCCTTTTATTATTAGAGAGCTTAACCTTTTGTGATGAATTTCAGTTATTTTTTTTCCTCTGGTTTGTCATTTGTCTTTGGAGAAATGTTTATTTTAAAAAGTTTTGAAAGTTTGGTTTTCTTGGCTACCATACACGTAGGAATTGTTCAAATAAATTTAGTTAAAGGCAGTATATTCGGTAGCAGCAAATGTTTATGTAAGTTGTGTGAAGCCTCAGGGTTCGACAAGGCATGTCTATGGAGCTTCTTGAAATAAGTATGATAATGGCTTAAATGTCAAACACATATGCATTCCATCTCCATCAGGCCTTGCCACAAAGCTATATATCTTAGTGGTGGAATATCAAGACATAAAGATGTATAGATATTTACATTAGTTGAAAAACCATCAATCTTGTAAATAAACCTCTGAACTACTGGAAGAAAGATTTCAGATTTGTTTCATTTCAAATCCTCTACTTCTGTATTTGAATATTCCTCTAGAACAGGAGTGAGCTTGCTTGCTTGCTTGCTTGCTTTCTTTCTTTCCTTCTTTCTTCTTTCTTTCTTTTTTTTTTATTTGAGCTTTTTTATTCCGTAATGGGAAATCTATGCAGAGCCCTAAAGGGGAGCTAAAGGGATTCAAAGCAGGATATAAGGCAACAGTAGGCTCTAACTTCTCTGCTTCCCCCTTATGCATACTCTTTCTCTTTTCCCTCATCTTCCCATGCCTAGCAGCAACTGACTCACTCAGAAGGACCCTAGGATGCCACTGATGCAGTTTCAAAGTCAAGGCTCAATCTATCTCATAATCCTAATAAAAATAATGTAATGACAACTGTTTTTTTTTAAGTATCAAGAACTTTTTTTGCTTGCAAATCCATAAGCCTGTCTATTCTTGCTTAATGGAAGTATAACCTAAATCACACATTCTCTATAATTATCTTTTTTTTTCCAGGAATGTAAATGATATCTTTATAGTAATCAGATTCATAGCATTTCTGGAGGTTTAGTGGTCAGAAGAATCTCTAAGACCACCATGTAAATATCCCATCAAATGGGGACGCCTGGGTGACTCTGTGCTTGAGTGTCTGCCTTTGGTTCAGAGTATGGTCCCGTGATCTTGGGATTGAGTCCCACATCGGACTCTCTGCACGGAGCCTACTTCTCCCTCCTCTGCCTATGTCTCTGCCTCTCTCTGTGTCTCTCATGAATAAATAAATAAAATCTTAAAAAAAAAAGATCCCACCAAATGGAGGAACAGTCACATAGTCTAATCATATAGAATTAGTTGCCCCACAAGTAGCTGTTTCCATTTTGCCCACATTATTATTGTTGGAAAGTTTCTTTTCATATTGAATTCTTGTTCCTTCCGCTCATTAATATACCATTGGTTCTCTGCAGCTACACATGATAAGATCTAACTTTATTCAATAAAGACAAATATTTAAAGACAGTTATCATATCTCCTTTTCTATCCTATTCTCCAACTTTCTGTTCCCTAAAATTAAGTTGTGTTATTACTTCCCCTATATTTCAAATTGGGAAGACTCTCACATTCTTGGTTACTGGCTCACTTCAAGGTCCTTTACAAAGCAGCAGTGCCTGGGGTGCCTGGGTTGTTCAGTCAGTTAATCCTCCAACTCTTGGTTTTGGCTCAGGCCATGATCTTCAGTCATAAGGGCAAGCCAAGCCCCCTGTTGGAGTCTGCATTCAGCATGCAGTCAGCTTGAGATTGCCTCCCTCTGCCCCTCCCCCTGCTTGTCGTGTGTGTGTGTGTGTGTGTGTGTGTGTGTGTGTGTGTGTGTGTGTCTCTCTCTCTCTCTCTCTCTCTCTCTCTCTTTAAAATAAAAATTAAAAAGAACACGAAAAAGAAGCAGTGCCTAAGGAACACAATTCTGTATGTGGGGACTAGCCAGTGCAGAGATCATGTGGTCTAGATAGTACTTTTTTTGTTCTTTGCTGTTTCATCCTTTCTGAATCTTTAATTTGCCTTGAAATCTGAATCCTCTAAATTTATCAAAGAGCAGTATGTATGTGCTTATGTATACATAAAGTTTAGTCCATATGGCCTTAAGGCTTCCCAGCCTTTGAAACTAGAAGGGCACCTAGTGATCATTTTGTCCAACTGGTTCACTTTACAGATGGAGGAAAAGGTTGAGAGGACATATATAGTAGTAGAGCTTCCTGAAAAGTTCAGATCTTCCTTAATGGCTACATAATGGAGCTTTCAGAAGACCTACAGCCATGTGTTTTAACAGTATCTGTAATAGGCCAGTCATCCAATGCCATATGCGGTAGGTAGAATAATGACCTCCTAAAGGTGTCTACGTCCTGAATTTTAGAATTTGTCAATATGTTACTTTACATGGCAAAAGGGACTTTACAGATGTAAGTGAAGTTCAAAATTTTGAGACAGATCGCTTATCCTAGATTATCCAGGTGTGCCCAGTCTAACCACATGAGTCACTAAAAGGGGAGAACCTTTCCTGGCTGCAGTCAGAGAACAAAAGAAGCATCAGAGTTCTACAACATTGTTTGCTCTGAAGGTGCAGCAAGGGGACCAGGAGCCAAGGAATGAGGACTAACATCTAGAGGTTAAAAAAAAGGCAAGGAAATAGATTTTCCCTGGAGTTCCCATTAAGGTATGCAGCCCTATGAACAACTTCATCTTAACCCAGTCAGACCCATGTTAAACTTCTGACTTACAGAACCCCAAGGTAATAAATGCTTGTTGTACTAAGCCACCAAGTTTGCAATAATTCGTTACAGCAATAATAGAAAACTAATATACCAGAAAAGCCCAAATACTAAGCCAAATGCATTCACAGTTTTTTAAGCCCCAAGCATTAAAGACACGCAGTATGTGCAAAGTATTATGAAGCCAAATTTGCTTTGTTTGATAGCCATATTCTCATAACGAGCTAGGCCTTTTTAGAAATTGCATTAATAACTCAGGGTACCATTTAGTCATTATTGCTTCACTGTGTTAGCCGTTATCCTTTTGATGAGAGCCTAAATCTCCTGAGTCACAGGGAATGGCTCCTGTACTGGGAAAAGTACCAGTGTAGATGAATCTTTCATATTATCATTTTTAGAAGCATGTTTGTAGGGTATTTGGGAGCTCTGTCCTGTTTTACACCTGGGTTCACATGGCATTCACTTCCATAATGAAGGCCAACTTATACTAAGTAAATACGTTTCTACACCAAGTTAGAATTCTGTTAATTTAGTAAATGCTTGGAGAGAGCATGATTTTTTTCTGAGAAGTTGAGAACAATGAAGACTGCTTTGGGGCCTTTTGTTAAACACTTGGCTTCAGAAATGCACTGCCACCTGAGTACTCACTCCTCCATGAGCAGGGATGTGGTTATATTTCATGACCTTGAGGTACCTTTCAAAGAAGAAAATACTTCTTAGCACATATTGCATAATTATTTTCTACTAGGTAATGGGCTGGTCTCATCCTTCCACATTCTTTAGAACATGGTGGGAATTCAGCAAAGTTTATTGAATGGATAGATGCATGAATTAGTAAATTCCTAAAGCACAGAAAGAAACAATCAAAAAAAAAAAAAACACAAACTTGTGCTTAGATCTTCACAACAGCATCTGGGAAAGTTGGGGTTTAAGTGGAATCATTATGAAGATCAAATCAAACTAAAGGAGAACTAAAGCAACACCCCCTCAAACTTTATGTAATACATATATTTTTTTTGCGTGTAGTTTTTAATACCTAAATTTTACCCTGTCTTCTCAAGTCCTGTAAACACACATGCATGTGCATACACACATAGCAATCTGTTTTAAAGTGCCGTGTATTCCTCTGTAAGATGGCCAGTTCTTTGTATTGTATGTATTCTGTTCAGAATACATAAATAAGAAGTTTCCTACAACAAGACAGAGAAAATCTGTGCTATAGAATGGATAGGATTTAGCATTGACTTTGGAGTAGTCCTTGACACAATGCTGAAACATTAAGCTGCTGTAAATTTTGTGTGACAGGTAAGCTTTGGAAATGTTAAAGAAAAAAGTCCCTGGACTGAACTTCCTTAATGCTACGGTTTTCAAAATGTTTATTTCTTTGACTGATTTCTATTAGCAGAAAACTCTTCTTTTTAGACAGTCTATTCAGATTATATTCTATATAACCTACTTATATAAAATGGATAAAAGAGGAGGAACTGCTTTGAATGAAGTGCAGATGAGGGACACAGGCCTCCCATGCTCAATTCCAATGCCCAAGTCACCCCTACTGAAGTCTGAGTCCTATGAAAATTCTAATGTAAAACTGCTATACTAAGAATTTCATTCTTTTGCAAAGTTCTTCCAACTGCAGTGAATAGTTAGAAAGTATTGGGCAGAATTTGCTATAGCCTAGCTTTTATAATTAGAATTGTATAAATGTACATATATTGTACTAGGATTGATGTTTGATATTTCTAATGTTTATTTTATTAAAATATATACATTGTTTTTTTTTTTTCTGGGCATCCCAGGAATCAAAGTAAGATTGGCTGCTCACAAGTAGCTGCATTCTAGTACACACGGAGAGTTTTAGAATTGAGTTCTCTTCTTTATGTAGTATGTCTAATGCTTGGAACGGGTGAGCACACAGGAGAAGGGATCCTATCAGTTTGTCTCATAAGCAGGAAGTTCTCATTGCCGATTTGTTGGATGGATGGTTGAAGTTAGACTCATTTTCATTGTAGAATGAAAAACATCAAGAATCAAGGTCCATAGTGAGTAAATGTCTTTTTAAGAAATTATAATTAACATGGTTTTCCACCCCCTTCATTATTTGTTCAATATTGCAATAAAATGATAGGGTTTAAGGTAGATTTTTAGCTATAGCTTTTAGGGATATTGGCTGAATACTAAAAATATGAGACAGCTTTTAGGTAATTTCAAATACTATTTATTGAGCAGTTCCTAAATGTCAAAGAACCATGCAAAGGCTTATTAGGCATTGTATCACTTGGGCGTCACAATAACCTTCATAGGAATCATAATCATCATTCCTATTTAGAAAAGAGAAAAGAGACTAAGAAGTTAAGTAACATATCCAAAGTCACCAAGTTTATAAATGTTGAGGCTGGGATTTGAGGTCAATTCTTCTTGGCTCTGGAACCTTATGTTCTACAGCTTCCCTGCTGAGTTAATGAATAATTTGTAAAGAATTCAGTGTTCTATTTTGACTTGAGCCTGCTTGGAATTACAATTATGCCAAACAACAGTGAAAGCAAACTCCAGTCAGCTCAAAGAATTCATCTAGTCCTTTGTTACAATGCAAACTTTTTCTGCATTTTTCCAACCATGGGGAAAGACCTACATCTCGGTAAGCCAATTGCTCTTACCTTTTCTCTCTCTGACATTACACATTCTTTCTAGAACCCAGAACTATTTCCACTGGATTTTAATGCAAATTCTGATGCTTCTTTATGACCTCAAAATTAGACTACTTAACAAAGGAGATGGTTTGAAAACCTAGATCTATCACTTGGGTTCACTTCCATTTATTTAATCCCATCGCAGGTAGGAAATCTATGACATGTTTTTAGCAGTCTTCCTGCTGTTTCCATGATGAAACTGCCCCCAAATTGTGCAGAAACACAGAAAACTCTGTAACTACTGTTGCAGCAGGACTATGATGGCAGTGGAGCGCACTTTCAGGAGACGGTTGTGTGTGCAGAAGAGAAATGGCAGCACTACAAAAGAGGTCCCTAAAGTGGCAGCTGCCTGTTGTGCTCTGTGATGCCTGCATCGAAGGTCAGGGGAACATTATTTAAACAAGCGAACTCAGGAGACTAGTACATTCCCACTGCCTTACATCATTGTGGAAGTAAACTGTGCCCGCTGGAGCCAAACAAAGCCAGATAAAGCCTTTCAGATTTCATGTTGATACTTAATACCGTGAAATTGGGGCAAAGTTTATCAAGCTAATCGAATAATGAGAACGGTGCCGTTCACATTATTTAAAACTATCACACTCACAGAGCCATCAAACAAAGGAAAGAGAAACCGTACATGTGTACAAGCTAATCCCAGTAAGCATGGCCTTCTTATTTTTCCCTCCTCTTCACCTCTGCAAGAGTCACCACATTTCTCTCCTCTGCCTTCATGTATTGAAGAAAGCGTGGGTGGTGAGCAATCTGTTGTGGTGCCCAAGGACTGAAGCTCCATCAGATCGGACCATGAGAGTAGTGGGAAGAGGCCACAATTGGAGATGTGGCAGGAGCATTTCATAGGCCGTTTGAAGTCTCGAGCTTTTATTGTCCTTTGCAAAAAGAATGAAAGGTTTCATCTCTGCAGGCATCTTGAGCTGTTCTCACATAAAATCTAAATCCAAGTTTGAAGGCAAACTCTCCTTGTCTCTCTCCTGCCCCAACCTATCCTCCGTTTTATTTTGCCACGCTTTATAAAATCTCTTGTTCATCTTGTTTTATAGACTTCCTCCTAACCACAGACATTGAACCAAACAAGTATTTCCAGTGCTTCACCAATTCAGTCGCCTGGCCTGGCTCTGAGCAGCACAAACACTGCCTGTAGCTATTGTAAGCTTCCTGGATCCCTGGCTTCTCACTCATGCCAGGATGAAGAGACAGGGTAGAAAGAGCTCCTTTTAAATAAAAATTATTTATTCGAGATGGAGAAAGACAAAGCATGAGCAGGGGCAGGGGCAGGGGCAGACAGAGAAGGAGAACAACCCCCAAGCAGACTCACTGAGTGTGGAGTCTGATGTGGGGATGGATCCCATGACCCTGAGATCATGACGTGAACTGAAATCAAGAGTCAGACACTTAAGCAACTGAGCCACTCAGGTACCCCAGAAAGAGTTCCTTTAACTGAGAAACCCGCCAGGCTAAAAATAAAGCAACTAATATGTACTGACATTCTCCACGGAGATCTGCAACAGGCTGATGATGGACAGCCTGTTTTCATGTTATTTTCTTTTAACTTTGTGTTTTCCAATCCCTGAAATTGTTGCACCTTTTGAAAATTAGTCTATACTCTGTCCTTGCTAGGGCCAAGCAGACGTGTTGCTTGAGGCCCTGGAGTTATATGGAATCACATTTTCAACATGTTTTTAAAAAGAAAATGAAACAGAAGACAAAGGAGAGATAAACTCTCTTAAGATACAATGCATGCTTTGGTTCTTTAGAAAAATCACTTTAGCAATGATTAGGACAGAAATTACTAGAATAACATGAATAGCAAGCAAGAGGCACTTACCTATTTTGGGATTCATGAAAACAAAACAGAACAAAACAAAACAAAAAACATCATGGAAACACCTGTCCTGGCATATCCTTTTAAGAAGCCTCATTTTAAATGTAGCTTTATAAGTAACTATGAAATTCCTCACAGAATCAATTCTTTAATAATTATTAAGATGTGGACATTGGCATAGAGACTCTATAGAAAACAGCTGTGTTTTTGAAGCAGACCATCTTAAATCACAAAAAGAAGAGGCCAAGAAAATAGAACCATGGCAAGAATTGAAAAGAGCCCACTTTTTGTTTTTGCCAGAGATATCCAGAGAGTAAAAAAAGAAAACAAAAACAACCCCCTCATAAAAACCAAAAAAAAAAAAAGAAAAAAAAAAGAAAAAAAAAACAAAAAACAAACAAAAAAAGCAAAACATTAACAAACAATAAAGTAAGTAGAACAAACAAAAACACTAGAAGAGGCAAAGATAATGGACAAAGATAGTGGATCCTTCTTCTACTACTTTTGCTTGTTCCAACACTAAAATAACATCAGATAGCTGGTAGAAGGAGACAGCTCTACTGAGACATGGTGATGTAACAAAGGTAGTTTATTGCTTTGACTGGATGCACTTACAGTGTTGGATTGGTGAAGTGTCTTTTTAAATTATTTTAATTTAATAATCATTTAATTTATAATTAGTTAAGATCATTCTTATACTCTTTTCAGTTTCCTGAATCTTTCAGATTTGGGGACCTACCTGTTTTTGAAGGGAAGAAAAGGATTATGTGAAGAGAATAATGATGACCCAGTCTTTCCCTCTGCAGAGAAAAGTCCAGGTTCCCTGCAATATGATATTAAGGGACAGCTTGTTGGCAAAAAGAGGAATTAGACACCGGTGCAGGTGACTGATGAAGGCAATCATGGGACCTTTCTCCATGGAGTTCGTTACCAATAGGAACAAGAAGAAAACTGCTAGGACACCCGATGATGTCAGCTCCCTGCTGACTAGAGCACCTTTGACTCTCAGGCCGGGTGCTGGTCAGGTGTTCTCTTGGTGGGGTGGACTGACCAGAGGTCCCTCCTCTTGTGTACTGATTGAACATCCGATTGAAGATCTTCAAAGAGAAAATATTTCTGGAACTATCGTGTGTCCTTTATAGTTCTATTTTTGCTTTTCTTCAGTAAAGGAGAGTGAATTTCTGGGCCACCATTATTTACCTGGTAACTTTGCATATCTTTGCTAAAGGGGAGCTGGGAAAGGCTGGCTTTCTGAAGGGCTTTCAATCAACCATTGAATGGATGCATTCTGCTACTGTGTATCCCCTCTAGCACTTGGCTTTTAATTTTTACATCTGAATTATGAAATGATACCTCTACCAGCTACTGCCAGGAGCTGGGAGCATTAATATCGATGTCCAGAAAGGTTGGAAGCACAGCCACAAGATGGTTTATAGATGAGAATTATCAGAAATAGTATCAGAGTAAATAAATCCACTATCCAATGTGCCTACCTTTTCACCCCAAATTTTGAAAGGGGTTATTTTTTAAAGGAGAAAAAATCAACATATGATCTGAGCCTACTAAGTCTAACATAGAAATGTTTCCCTCTTCTCTTCCCACCCACACTCATCTCTCATTATAAACATGGTGATTGGCCCGGGGCTGACCGCAGCAAGGTGTGTCTTGGAGCAGCAACTGATAGAAAATATAGAGGAAAGAGAGAGGGAGGGAAGGGCAGATTTGGACAGTAAGTGAATTCCCTTGCAGTTTTGTACTCCGTTATAACCACATCAATGTACAGAAGGCAAACTGATGCCTGTGATGTTTGGGAACCATCTGCTGAGCCTAAGGCAAATTTCACATTAAAACCCAATTTCAGTTGTGACCTAAAAATGAGGAGAAACGCTATGGTTCTGAGTGAATTCCACTTTGAAAGTCTCATCTCTACTCCTAGCACTGTGAAGCGAAACTCATAAGGTGAGAACCTAAATGAAACAAAGGCCTTGGGAAGCGAACACTGAGCTCCTAGTCCCCCGCTGCCGCTCCAGGATTTACACAGCTGTGGTCATGTCCACAAACCAGGCTCAAGTGCTGATGTGAGGAGTGATTATTTTCTTTCAGGAGCAAAGGTTAGGAATCTTCATGCAATTATGGGAAATCCAAGAATACTCCCCCCACCCCGAGAAAACAAAAACAAACACCAAGAAATGAGGGCCAATGTGCACTTGGTTCTAAATTCTCTTTTAATCCTTATTTTTCTTTAGGCCACCTCTCTTCTCCTTTCTGGACAAAATAAAGGTAGATTGCAATGTTCCTGACTTGGAAGCATTTTATCATGTCAAGGAGATAAACACAAAGCAATGGAAACTATATAAACATACTGTAACATTATAGCTTGAATTGGTGCTTAGATGTAAACATGCAAAAGTCTTGTAAACAGGTTGAATCAGGAATACCTTCCTAGAGAAGATGGGCATTTTGTTGTTGTTGTTTTCTTTGTGGGGGAGGGGCAAAGGGAGAGGGAAACAGAGAATCTTAAGCAGGCTCCGTGCCCAGTGCAGAGCCTGATGCAGGGCTTGATCTCACAACCCTGAGATCATGACCTGAGCCAAAATCAGAGAGCAAGACACTTAGCTTCCTGAGCCACCCAGGCACCCCAAGAAAGTGAGCATCTTAAAGAACGCAATGGACATGATTTAATGACACATAATGGGATACTTGATTGTCATGTGTGAATCTACCATCCTTACCAAAACTTCTTGACACTTGGATCATGGCAGTGCATGAAAGAAGGTTACAGAGCCCTAGCTCAGTCTCCTTCACCTAGATTGCAGACCAGCAGCAGCAGCAGCAAAATCAGGTGGTTGAAATGATTGTAGATCTTCCTGTTAGTAGCTCATTGCAATCTACTTTAGTACCTGCAGGAAGAAGCTTGCCAGATCCCCCTGTAAATCATCACTTTCCAAACTTGACTGACTGCAAATCATGGGGGAATCATGTTAAAAAGCAGCTTCTAATTCAATAAATTTGGGGTAGCAGCTGAGCATCTGTATTTCCAATAAGCTGCCAGGTGATACTGATACTGCTGGTCTATAGACCACACTTTGAAAAGCAAAAGTATAGAACAGTGAACCCTTTTTGATAGCTCTGAAAATTTCCACATCAAAGTGAGGTGTGTTCTGTGTGTTTGTGTGCACACGCATGTGTATATGCATGTGTTAAGCGGGTGACGGTGATGGGAGTATTAAAACTGTTGAGCCAGATGTCTTCTGAAAATATGATCTGGCTTGAGAGCACTGTACATAGAGTCTATAGCATTTGGCATCCCACTTCCCCTATTAAACAATGTCATTTCATTTTGGTCAAAGCCTAGAAGTCTTCGATAGGGGTATCTGTGACACTTTCATTATTATTTCCCCCTAAAATCTCAGTAGAGAAAAGCTGGGATTGCATGATTAGATGAATTATGACTAAGAATTCTATTTCCTCTTCTGTAGCAATAAAAATGTGTTCAAAACCCCTTCAGAATTCACGGCTGTGTGTTTGGTGTGGTTTCCACAAAGTTACTTCAGGCCTAATCGCAAGGGATTCTATTTTAACAGCTCTTTCAGTCTGGCTGCTAAGCTTTTATAGTTTATTTCACGTATAGCATTTTTGTTGCTTTTCTACTGGTTCAGCATTCCGAGGTCAAACAAGACTTTTTGAACACCTATTTTGTGCAAAAAAGCTCCTAGGGACTAGAAAGATGCGTAAAACCTCGTCAGGCAACCCCAGGTTCACATTCCAGCTCAATCATGTACAAACCACGTGAGTTTGGACGCATTAATAGAGCCTAAGCCTCAATGGCCTCATCTGTAAAGTGGGGATAATAATGCTGATTTTGAATGGAGGTTGCATTAAATAGGAGATGGAGATTAAATAAAGAGCGCACTTGTGATGAGCACAGAGTAATGTCCAGAACTGTTGACTTCCGGTATTGTACACCTGAAACTAATATAACTGTTAACTAATTGGATTTAAGAACTTCAAAAAAGAAAAAAAATAATGATGCCTATTTATTTATAAGAATCACACATGATAATTTATATTAAGTCTTTAGCATGGGATCTGTAAGAACTAAAAAACAAAAATAGTGGTAATAACAATGATGTTATGTACCCACACTGAAGAATATCAAAAACCTAGCACTAGATCCTGAATTCTATGTGTTCTCATTGTATAAAACATATTCTGAGATGTAAATAATCTGCTTCATAGAGTGTATGTGTGTGTGTTTTCTATGGTCTATAGAAACTGAGTCATCGGGTTACAACTTTGGTTAATATGCAGAATAATTTACTTCAGAAGAAAAAGGATGGGAAAGAATCAGGCTTAGATTTAGGAAATAATGTGCTTAAAGGAGCTTCTAGAAACTTGGAACACAAATTACTGTAGTCTTACGTCATTCTTTTTTTTTTTTTCATTCTATAACCAGACCAAAAAAAAAATAATGTTGATATTCAAGTAGTAAATATTTATTTTGGTCTTATTAACTTAAACTAATTAAAGGAAAGCAAATTCCCAAGGTGAGGTGTGAAACCCAGTGAACCAGCCTAAAAGAACAGGGACCGTGTTGTTTGTTCAGCCTTATTATCCCTAACATCTAGCATATGGCGCCAGAACCGTATTTATTGAAATGAGTTAAACTAGATTTTTCGCTCATGGTTAAAACATTTATTTTATGTGTGTGTGTGGAGGAGAGAGGGGGTGCCTGTATTTCTCCATATAACCTTCAAAATGATTTAAAGCTTGAATAAATCTTAAGACCCAGTTGAGAAAGCTTACTTGGGCTTTATGACATACCAGCATGTTTTCCAAGGGAGAGATGGATTAAAATGGGGCAAATGAGTGGACCAGGGCTGTTTGAAACTGCTTTTTATGATTACAGCATGAAAGAACATTTGTGCACTAAATGAGCACGGTCAGAAACTGCTTATGAGACAAAAGCAATAATATAGTCTTCTAGAAATGCTCCTCCACTGGATGGGTGCACTGGGACAAACTAGTTCACCTTTGCAGCCTTCAGTTTTTCTACATATTAAATGAGAGGATTGTACTAAAATATATACAATTTGGGGCACCAGGGTGACTCAGTTGAGCATCTGATTCTTGATTTTGGCTTAGGTCATGATCTCAGAGTCGTGAGATGGAGCCCTGATTTGGGCTCCACATCGAGTGGGAAGTCTGCTTGAGATTCTCGCTTCCCCTCTCCCTCTCCCTCCACAACAAATAATGAAATAAAGAATATGCAATTTAATTCTATCTCTACCATTATCTCCTATCGAGCAAGGCAATTTGATGTTTAAAATTTCTGTCCTTAATATCAGAAAGGGAGACAGAACATGAGAGACCCTAACTCTGGGAAACGAACTAGGGGTGGTGGAAGGGGAGGTGGGCAGGGGGTGGGGGTGACTGGGTGACGGGCACTGAGGGGGGGCACTTGACGGGATGAGCACTGGGTGTTATTCTATATGTTGGCAAATTGAACACCAATAAAAAATAAATTTATAAAAATTAAAAAATAAAATTTCTGTCCTTGAACTATTTTTTTGAACCGTCAATGTAATACCTGTTAAAGATAGTTAAGGACACGTGTGGATACTATTATTTTTTTAAAAAATTTTGCAGAGGAGGAAACACAAATAGATAAGGTAAATTGTCCAAGATCATATATGTATAAAGAGATGAAGTCAAACTTTGAAAGCTTTAGACACTATGCTTTGAATCTGTGTGCAGGGTTACCTTCTAAGTTTTTCATGGTGATGAGTGGACAAGCCAAGACATGAAAACATGCTTTAATCCAATGTGTTCCACAGATGCCAAGTAGATCCGTTTGGTCTCCATGCAATAGAGGTATTAGGACATAAGAAGCAACGGTAGAGTGATGCCAAAGAGAATGACAACTACTGGAGTGGGAACATGATGGAAAGAGTCAAAGTTTATCATGAGGCAGAACTGAGGTCTAAATACTAGCTTTGCTCCTTCCCAGATGTTGGGTCTTGCAATGGTCATTTAACTGCATCTCACTTCTTATTCTGTAAGATAATCAGAATATTATAAACTTCTCAGGATTCTCACGAGGGTTAAATGAGATTTTAGACATGTAGTGTCTAGTGCCTCTACACTGGGGACAGAGAGAGGTCATGGGAGAATCATGAAAATTCATGAGGGTAGAAATTAGATGTTCGAAATAGTTATTACCACAGTATCTTGGAACACATTTGTTGTTGTTATTCTTTGGATGCGTGACCTAAGAGAGCTCCCTCTCCCCATCTTTATTATAAATCTCTTGAAGACAAAGGCAGGTCTTTCATGGTCTGTATCCCCACAAGAGCCAGGTGGTACCAGGTGCGAGGGAGCAAGAACTTCATGAATGCTTCGTGAGTGATATTTGGAGGGTATCCTCATAGCTCTGTGTATCAGAATAGAATGGAGAGAGAGTGGGAAAAGGGAGATTAGCTGGGAGGCTGCTGGGAACGAAAGAAACATTTCCATTTTAAACCTACCAAGTCAGCAGTTCGCAGTGTGTATTGATCTGCTTTTTAAAAAAGAATATTAACTTCCCTTTTAAAATGTGGGTGAAAGACTAAACAAATTGGGCCTTGGATTTATTTACTAAGATGCAGTCCCTGATTATTCTTCCCTTTAAATCATCCTACTGCCATACTGCAGGCCCTCCAAACATTAATATTAATGTTGCCTTGCTTCTGGTAGAGGCTGGCAAATGTGGCATTTCATAATTCAGAGGTAGAAGTGAAAAGGTTCTCTCACAACTTCAACTCCAGTGTCTGCACTGTGCCAAGAGAAGGAAAGGAAAATTGGAATATACAACAAGGATTTGAAAATTAATGTTTTTAAGATGATTAATCTCCTGTGAGAATGTTCTAGATTTCTACCTGTCAAAAGGATGCTCAATGCTCAGTTTCAGTTCTGATCACACTTGTGTTACGTGTGGGCTTACCAGTTTTGGTTGAATGTATCCTTTTGTTCATTCATTCAACAAATATTTATTGAGTGCCTGGTATTTACCAAACTGATGATAGTCATGAACCCCTGTCCTCGGGGACAATTTGGAATCTGTTTCTCGAAGTCCCATAGATACCAGCAATACAAGGTCAAACTGTAATTAATTCATCCAACTAATGATCGTTGAGCATCGACATATATCAGTTACCATGCTGAGTGCCGGAATTATCTGCCAATGAACGACACTGGATCTGTCTGAGGGACCTATCAGTCTCATGGAGTCTCATGGAGACTCATGGAGATACACAGAAAAACAGAGAGGGTGACAAAGAGTGTACTGGAGAGGATCAGCAGTTAGCTAGGGCAATGGAAGGGAAGAGTGGGAAAGGGAAGGGCTGATGGGAGAGGAAAGAGAGTGTGGAGCCAACAGAATGAAGATAGAAATGATTGTAGGAGTCTGAGAGTGGAATGTGAAAGCCAAAGACAAATGATGCAGGAGGTTGGAAAGATGAGCAAGATTCTGGAATGTGCAAACCTGGTATGCCACATCAAGAGATTTGGTCTTGATCCCTAACTGCACGATGAGGTCCTCCTTGAGTGCAAATGGAGGGGTCAAGCTCATCCTGCTTTCTTTCTGTACCCTCAGTGCCCAGTGGAGACTAAATAAGTACTCAGGGAGGGAATGGATAAGCTGGCTTGGGAGGGAGTGGGATGGTGAGGACCTGAGCTGGTTTTTCATTCAGAAAAAGTACTCTGTCTGGCTCATAGGGAACAAGGCTGGGGCCAGTGAGCTTGTTAGTGGACCAGGGCATTAATCCCAACAAGAAAATATGGTGGTGTGAGCTAGAATGCTGGCAGTGAAAATGGGATTTTCTGCCAGTTGGGAAGAGGAAAACTTTTTTTGTAAGCTTCTGTGTAGTTCTCATATTTTTAGATTTTTTTAGTTTTGATTTTTGTTTGCTTGTTGGTTGGTTGGTCTTTTGTATTTCTTTTTTTTTTCTCCTTTCTCCACAAAGAGCTCCCCCACCTCCAAAATGTACTTGCTCGGTCCCAATATTGATGCCAGGCACCCAGTGTACAAGTTGAGTTTTAGTAATTGAGCATTATCTTGAAGTGTTTACTATTCAATTCCACAGACATTCCCCTCTTAATGTATCTCGTTTAGGTAATCACTATTAGCTCGATATTGAGTGTGTTTCAGAAGTACTTGCTAACACTACGATCTTTAAGTCCCAAATCTATATGAGCAAAACTCTTCATTAGGCCCTGCTTTTCTCCGATATGGTCTGTTTCCTAGCTGCAGAACCAATTGAGTGGCAGGACACCTCCCTACATTCCTAATGTCCTGCCTCTGTCTGCTTTTGTTGACTTATTTCCCATCAATAAAATCAGGGATCCCTGGGTGGCGCAGTGGTTTAGCGCCTGCCTTTGGCCCAGGGCGCGATCCTGGAGACCCGGGATCGAATCCCACGTTGGGCTCCCGATGCATGGAGCCTGCTTCTCCCTCTGCCTATGTCTCTGCCTCTCTCTCTCTCTGTGACTATCATAAATAAATAAAAAAAAAAAATCAGGATTCTTGATACTCTCAAGTAACGACAGGGGAGTTTCAAACCCCTTGCAATGGGAAGTATTTCCAAGCTGACAAACGATTTCAACATCTCAGATCACCATGAAGTTTCCTATGTGAACCTATTACAAAATGTTCCTAGGGGCACCTGCGTGGCTCAGTAGGTTAAGCTTCTGCCTTAGGCTCAGGTCATGATCTCAGGGTCCTGAGATGGAGCCCTACTTCTGGCTTCCTGCTCAGAGGGGAGTCTGCTTCTCCCTCTCCCTCTCCCTCTTCTCTGCCCCTCCTTGTGCTCTCTCTCTCCCTCACTCTCACTCTCACTCTCGCTCTCTTTCTCTCAAATAATTAAAAAAAAATTTCTTGGAGGCAGTTGAAGCAAACTATTAGTGCCATAAAGGGGGAAAAAATTCTATAGGGGCTTAAAGGAGAGTCTTAAAGTATCTCCCTCAAATAACTTTTAATCTCTCCCCAAAATGAAATGTTTATGCAGATGTGTCTCTAATGAGAGCATGGTAATTCGGGCTGTGAGCTTATAAGTGTTCTTTAGCATGGAGAGAGGTCTTAAGACACCACAAAGTAGTGTTTCTTTCTTCCCTCGGCAGTTGCTCTAGAGGTCTGACCAATTCCCTCTCCCCCTGTCATCGGATGGCTTCCCAAGATGAAAGGCCAGGTCTGTGTCTGGGTTATAGGCAGGAGGAGGGCGGAAGAAATGGGAAAGACCGAGGATGAGAGCAGGACCAGTGAGCAGTGCCACTCAGCCTATTGAGATGCCATCCACCTTGTCACTGGGTGGCAGAGGCCAACAATTTGCACCACATGATTAGTACAAGAAAGCAAATTAAGCAGTTATTAAAGGGAGGCAATGAATTGGTACCTGGCAGTAGGCTGTGAGAAGATCTGTCAGTCTTCCTTATTAATTGAAAAAAATGCCTTCAGGGAAGCCCTTTCCAAGCATGTTTACTTAGTTACACTGAAGGCCCAGTGTCTTAGCAAACAACCTATCATTATTATTAGTGGTAACTTAATAATAAGATTAATAGCAAATATTATTTTCTCTGGAATGGTAAATCTTGGAAGGTATTATTATTATTACTGTTATTGCTATTAGTGGGAGAAATGTGTCTCTCTCAGGCTAGGCTCTAATTACCATTTTTATGAGTACTATATATTCTTATACATAGGCAAACAGGTTTGTTTATGAAGGGCCTTTCTCCCTCCCTGCATCACTACTCCAAAGCTTAACCGTTTATGAGGCAAGCACACCAGACTGAGAAGAAGGTGACACATGTCATCAGTGGAGTTTTACTTTCTCAAATAATGAGCAAGGTAGCTGCAATGTCACTGAATGCTCAGTAGCACGTAAGCATGGACTTTGAGTTTTCTTTCATGGATTTCATCCAAGCATAAGCTGGACAGTGATTAGCTGTATAGTGGCAGGCATGTCAGTGTCAGGTAAGAAAATGGACTGTCCTGTGTGGTTCCTTCTAGTCCTGAAAAGTCAACAATTCTGTTGGATGATGCCACATGAAGGATGCCCAAACGATCAAGAGAAACAGATGCCACTTCTGGAAAAATGGCACTGCTGGATTCCAGCTTCAAATAATTATAAGGAGAACTTCTTTTACTGAGCTTCGTGACCCTTGGTCAGTGAGGGCAGTATCAGGAACACTTTATCAAGCCTAATGTTTAGGTTAATGAAAGTTAAGGATTATTTTCTTGCTGCTTAGGACATTCTGGGATTATTCCAGGTAGAATATAGACATGAGATATGCCCATTAGTCAACTAAGAGTAACTCCTAGCAGCTGAGGTCCAGAGTGGACTGAAAAGTCAGGGTTGTTCCTTGTGTCTGTCTTTTTATATCATCTCCTTTTTCTCTTTTATGCGCATGCAGATGTCTTTCTTTTCTATGCTTTTCTCCCTGTTTGTTCCCAAGGGAGAGTCTCTTGACCCCCTAATTTGTACACCACTTCCTTTGTTGCCCTTTGTCAATAGAAGGAAGCATCTACAAGGCCATTGCTTCTCAGTTTTATTTCAACATTAGTGTGTCTGTGAATCGCTGGGGGTTTTGCTAAAATGCAGGTTCTAATGCAATACATCTTGAGTGGGACTTGACATTGTGAATTTCTAGCAAACCCTTAGGTGATGGAGATGTTGTATCAGTGGAGCGCGTTTGGAGTAGGAATGCTCTAAACCAGCCTACTTGTATTGTTTACTTTGTCCTTTCTAAAAAGTGACTAAGGAATAACATAATCTTTTTCCTCTCTCTCCTGGCCTCCACCAGAAGTGGAGTAAGAGGAGCAGCTACATGGGTGAGTATAAATGATGCACAACGGACCAAGGCAACAGCGAACCAGGGCACCGTCTCTCTTCTCTTGCCCGAGAGGTTCACGGACTTGCATTGTCCAGAGGCAGAGAACAATTCAGAACAATTTGGTCCAGTAACCAAAACTGCTGGTGAAAGTAGATTAAAGCTCTAAAGACTTTAGGTCCTATAAAGCCACATCCCTAAAAAGCTATATTGCTAAAAGATCTCAAAGCATATGTTTCCTTATGTAATTAAGAAGCAATCCAATCCTTTGTAAAACCCCTACTACCAGCTTATAGGAACTTTGACAGTGATTGGTATGTTCTGCCCTATAATTTTATTTTTATATCATCTTAAAGTTCTTCTTTGGAAAGCACAGTAAAGAACTATGCAAAAATGAAGAAATAAAGATGGAAAGAGAGGAGAAAAATTGTGCCACTTTGATTTAAATGACCACTCTCAGTGTTGAGAAGGAGGGGTGAGGGGTACAGTGTTAGACTCCAGAAACTCAGGGATGGCAATTCTATGATTTATAGTGAAAAACTATCAAGGGGTAGCTCGGGAAAAAGAAGATGGAAATAAGGAACATGGAAGGTTGAAGAAAGTTCAGAGAGGTAGAATTAGAAGCATATTCTAAGGGGATGATGGGGAAAGGAGCAAGCCAAAGCAGAGTACCAGGTGCTTTGCCTGATGGTGGTCAATTTGATTGACTCATTTCTGGCTAAAGAAATGAGTTTCTATTTTGAGTGGTATCTTTGTACACTTGAAATTCTGTTTGGGTAAAATATGTTGAGGGCGAGAACTTCATCTTATATTTATTTCTGAGTCTTTCTCTCTGACTTTAAGAGACAGAGCCTACCATGGAACTAGAGCCTAGTGTGGTACTTAACATGTAAATAAATGCTGAATCAATGTTTCTTCAATGTAAGGAGGGATAAATGAAGGTAAGATATCATTAATATTCTTAGCTGTGATCAAATCTCAATGTATCGAGTATTATTTAAAAGAGATTTTGAGCTGGTACTTACTGGTATTTAGATAGATGATAGATAAATAGATAAATAGATGATAGATAGATAGAATTACTCTATATAATGCAAGATAAATTAATCTATACCTTGACTTAATAAGAGTGATGTGGTTTAAAGAAAACATATTCATATTTTCATATTAAATGTTCCTACACAAACAGCAACAACAATGATGAAACGGTCAGCAGGAAGCTTTGGGAGGTGATGGGCATTTTATTACCTTAATTGTGGTTATGGTTTCACAGGTATATGCATATCTCCAAACTCCTCACATTGTATACATTAAATACACATGATTTTTTTCATATATCAACTATACTTCAATAAAGCTTTAAAAAATGATAATAAGAAGGGACATGTCTGAAGAATTTAAACCAGGAAAATGAAGAGTACCTGTCTTTCCCCCACCAAAAGAAACTCCCCAAAACTAATCCCTTTAATAGCAGTACTTTATGAATGACCACACCATTGAGGTAGTAAAAAAAGATGATTCTTATGTTCCTATGGAAATAGCAAGGAAGGGGGCAACATTTGGCTGTCAACTTCTCCATTTTCAAAGAAGATGAAACTGTAGTTGTCTACTATTCAGCCCTTCAAAGACCATTTGACATTCTAAGATCCTGACATAGGATTGTGGGACAGGAAAATTTCATGAACATTGTTTGAATAAAGGTGGAGAAATCAGTCCAGAAAGCAAAGATTCTTGCTGTTTCTCTCCTGTCCATCCTCCCATCCCAAATAAGAACAAGGAGGCACCAAAGGCACCACTCAATGAAGAACAGGTGGACAAAGCTCATCAGTGTATCCCTATTTACTGGGAACCCTCATATTGCCCCCCTTGCATTTCAGCCACAAAAATACAATGCACTTCTGCATAAACCTGTAATGGAGATCAATCATTATCAACCAAATAACAGCTGTGAGAGGGACTGAGGGAGGGGGCTGAGGGAGATATTCCAGATCTCCCTTGACACATTAAATTTAGGTTTTTATCCTGAAAGAAGTTGTAGGTGCTTTTCTTTATGACCAAAATAATCTTTGTAGTATTCCACGTGCTATTATCTTTATCTAAGTTTCTATCTGTTCATATTCCTTTGCATCTCATACTAAGAAAACTTATTGAATACCATTTTAATAATCCCTCCAACAACCTTGTTTTTCTAATCTGTCCAATTAGGAAGGTACATAAAGATATTTTTGAGAAGAAAGCCCAGATCTTCCTGACTGCCGCCCTTCCTACATCAACGTTAGAGCAGTATAGGTCATCAACACAGTGCCCCCTCTGAGGTGGCTTTGAGTGAGGTCTCAGCAAACACATTGCACAAGGGAATGGGGTTAATTGCCAAACTCGATGCTTGCACACAGAGACAGACAAGCGTGCCTTGCCAGCTTACAAATACATGAAAATCAGATTACCAGCTAAACAGTTAGATGTGGCTTGGGTTTGTATCCTCCTTTTCTAATGCACACCCACAGATGGAAGGGTTAAAGATGTGACAGTTGGCTCACACTGAACATATACTCTTTGATTCTGTAAAATGTGTTGTTTATTTCATTTTCTTTGTTTGCAGGCTTGGGAAATTAGTCATTTTCTCAGAGAAAATCAGATAATGAACATAAATCATTTAATCTCTAGTTCATTCATTTTAACCATCTCAAGGTTCTCACTTCCCAAAGTTCTTATCGCCCACTGACTGAGGAAAGAATAGATAGCTACATTCTTCTTGCAGATAGACAGTTATTCACATAATTTAAAACCCTACCTATACATCATCTCCCCCTTGATGCTTTCTACCAAGAAGGCAGAGACACAGGATGTTTCAGATAATATGGTGAAAGGGACCAGAGTCCTACACTGAGGGCTGTGTCCTGCTTTCTTTACTTATAAAGGAAAAAAAGTGTTTTTATCAGAGATTTTACCTAGTAAATGGGCAGTATATATGAACAGAAGGGATAAATAATATATTCATTTCTCCTTAAAACACAGTTCTAGCAAAGTGGCAAAAAGCATAAAATAGTAGGAATGTACATCAACTACCTGAAAAATTGTAATTTAGATTACCATGGCATCTACTAAAGTCACATAACCTCTTTAGGCCAAATATTAAGTCTTTTTCATTAGTAGGGTGGAGAAAATAATAATTCTGTTCTCCAAGTTTGGTGTTTTGTTTTGTTTTGTTTTTTGAGGCAGGGGGAATTAAATGAAATTAGCTCAGTGAATTGAATGTAGCAAGTACTTGCTAAATCCTTAATCATTGTTTTATTTTTGTAAAGTTTTGAACGAAAAATGGATTTAACCTTTCATTACCAAGTATTTGTGTTGTTGTTTTTTTGTTTTGTTTTGTTTTTTAAGATTGTATTTATTTATTCATGAGATACAGAAAGAGAGAGAGAGAGAGAGAGAGAGGCAGAGACACAGGCAGAGGGAGAAGCAAGCTCCATGCAGGGATCTGATGTGAGACTCCATCCCAGGACTCCAGGATCACGTCCTGAGCTGAAGGCAGACGCTTAACCACTGAGCCACCCAGGTGTCCCTGTTGTTTTTTAATTGAGGCTTGATGTTTGGGGCTATTTTCATACTAGACATACTATACTAGTCAAGTAATAATTAAATTGCCTCCTATTTTTAACTATTTGAAGACAGAGCTACAAATTACAGCTTCCGATGTTTGTGATAATGAGTATTAACAGAGTTCATATTCCAGTTCAAAATAAAGAGGATGATATTTTAATTAAAACATGTTAAACTATGTAGTCTCATCTTAGATGAACATGAACTTATTAGTAAAATGTGTGTGTGTGTGTGTGTGTGTGTGTGTGTGTGTGTGTGTGTGTTTAGAGTCCCTGGTCAAGAACACATGTCTGCAAAGTCATTTTATAACTAAAGCTCTATGATCCTGTATTTGAAGATTCCTTGCTGCTATGTAGAGCCAAGCTAAAGATACATGATGTAATTTCAAGAACTTTGGAGGGTTTTTATATCCCGTCCAAAATCCTATCAATTGAAAGACATCTGGATTTTAGCTATGATTTCAGAAATAGGATCACAATTAATGCAAGAATAATAGGAGAAGTGATATTTTAATCGGCTATTCAGTTAACATTTATTGTAGGTCAACTATGTGCATCCATTAACATGTACTAGAAGTGAAATATTTGAGGTAGGGCAGAAAAATATGAGGGGAAAGATCTTTGGGCAGTGCATGCCTGAGTGATAAAGGACAATGAAGAAAGACAGAAAATGAGAATGGCAAACTGAACCAATTTCCTTGCAAGTGACCAAGTTTCAAGACCTAGAGATCATAATCAGGGATTTAAGAGTCGAAATTTGTACCTGGGGCTGATTTTGTCAAAATGTCTTTTTCTAATCTGTGTAGATAGGACGTTTTAAGAAGAGTCCTCATCTGCTTTTCAAAACACTACAAGCTGCTTCAACATAACCAGGCCACCTAGGTGCAGCAGAGTTCCTGTAACCAGTTGATGGGACAGGGTGATGTGACTGACTCCAGCCATCTTCTCTACTTCAAAAATGCAAAAGGTCTAGAGATAATGCAGCTCTGTAGCACTGGGAATATAAGCAAAGAGGAAGTAGCCCCTAATTCTTGTCTCTGTTCACAACAGGAGCTATGAGTAGATTGATGGAACACAGAGTTTATTCTTTCACTTGTCACTGATGGCAGGGACAGCTCTTCTTGTGTCTTAGGTGCCTACCATAGGAGGAAAAGGTGAGCCTCAAACCCCAACTCCTATGCAGTGGAGCTATCAGCAGGGCTGGTGCACAAGATGATGGATCAAGAGTTTTAAGTCTAGTCAAAATATGTTCTTGAAAGTGTCCAGACACATAGATAACCTGTGTTTGAGAGCAAAAGCTTCCATACACCTATCTATCTATTATGCTTTTTGTAGGTTCTCAAGGACAGGTTTGTGTGTTTCTGGTTTTTGCTTTTAAAAAATCAATCCTTCCTTCCTTCCAGCTATTGAGTGCTTTATTTCCAAGCATACAGAAAACACTTCAAAGCTCTGTGCATGGAGTTAAATATGGGTGATGGAGGCAAGAATAAGAATGCAAGCCCGCCTTTCAGCACTTCTCTGCTTTCACCGTTCCCTGGGAGAAATACACGTGCATCAGCATACGATTAGACCAATGTGAAGCACTCCAATAAGCTGTGTGCAAAGTACAGAGGAGGAGAGGAGTATTACATCTACCAGAGGGGGCCAGTGGTCAGGAACTATGTCAGAGAGGAGGTGTTCTCTGAAAAGAGGCTGAGCAGAAATTCTAAGGAAGATGAAGAGAGGTGGCAAAGGTAGGGGATCTAGATGCATGGAGTATTTGCAGAACTTCTAGTAATCTGATGTGTTTCCACTGTCTGCTGGTTATACTGAGACTTCCGAAGGCCAATTCTATAAAAGAGGTGGAGATCTGGTTAGGAAAGACTCTGTATACAGTGTTGTCTAATTGTGTCATCCAAATGATAAAGTCAGACAGGTACAGGCTGAGATGTGTCTCCCTCAACTTCTACGTTGAAACCTTAACCCCCAGTACCTCAGAATGTGACTGTAATTGGGGTGAATGAATGGAAATGAGGTGAATAAGTAGAAATGAGGTGAATAAGTGGAAATGAGGCTGTTAGGGTGCGTCCTAATCCAATCCAACTGGTAATCTTATGAGAAAAGGAAGTCAGAACACCCAAGGAGAAATGTGTGTGCACAAAAGAAAGACCATACGAAGACACAAGGAGAAGGCAATGGGCTGCAAGTCCAGGAGAGAGGCCATAGAAGAAATCAGACCTTTGTCCTAGACTTGTATCCTCCAGGACTTGAGGAAGTGACTCTGTTAAGTCACCCAGTCTGTGTGTGACTATAGTTTGGCTATTACAGCCCTAGAGAATTCATAAAGGGCCTTCATCAGCAAGACAGGCATTTTCAAAAAGAGGATCGGTGTGTTCAAATAGAGCCTATAGAAGTCTAAAT
This sequence comes from Vulpes vulpes, assembly GCF_048418805.1. Lineage (NCBI taxonomy): Eukaryota > Metazoa > Chordata > Mammalia > Carnivora > Canidae > Vulpes > Vulpes vulpes. The sequence continues at coordinate 118,343,391 of NC_132780.1, read as the reverse complement.
ATGTTGCTCCTGCAATCCTTTAATTATCTTAATAATCTGAAGTTGTTTTGTTTAACAATGTCTCTTTGGGACTGGCACAAGAAACTTATTTTTCTACTTTAACCAAGAAATCAAGGGGTCCAGAAACTGACACCCAGCATACTCAAACCAGTTAGAGCCACATTTATTCATTAGATCACGCAATATTCCCAAAGGGGGAGAGATGTGATTTTCCTCTGGTAAGAGGAATAGAACTATCAAATCTGTAATAAATAGAAATCCTTTTACCTTTCACACATTTTCATAATTTCCCCTGCTGCTTCAGCTAATTAATTATCAATGCTATTTGTGTTTAGACAAGAGGGTTTGTCTCCTTCACAGCCCATCTGCTTCCTGGTAACCTTGCTGTGAAGTCATTGCAAAGCAGAGTTGCTGATAAAGCTATCATCTCCATGGCAACCTGCTGCTATGTCACAAACACAGGAGTGTGACCTCACTGAAGTTAAAAGGAGAAATCAAACTGGTGTCTGTTGTGTGAAGCGATAAGAGGTTTTAATCAGACACACAGTTATTTATTTATTTTCCAGAAATGCGGGAGAGAAGGATCCTTCTAGAGGAATGTACCTGCAATAACCTTGCTGCCAATTACTAATATTAAATAAGTGCTTTAATAGAAGGAGCACAATATAAATGCGCAGCTGCTTATACTTGGGTGGAATGTTCTACCTAAATATGATACTGATTCATAGAGGTCTTTTCTGGTCCCTAAAATACAGATTTCTCCTTTCTCCAGTTGCCTTAGCACTTATTTCTGTCAGATTCTTAATAATGGCAACAACTAACATTTACTGTTTACAACTTGCCTGATCCAACAACCCATGAGATAGGGGCCACTGTCTCCATTTTATACATGATGGACCTGAGGTTGGCAAGGTGGAGGGATCTGTCCAAGGGCCTACACCCAGGTGGAGTGGATATAGGTGTGGAGCCCCGAACTATGCCTGCTAAGTCAGGCTCTTCCCCACTGTGCTGGATGCCTGGCAGGACTTTTACCCAAAGCGACTCAAGGATTATCTGATGGTGCTTTGATCATTTTGACTAAAAGTCATAAGCTTTTCAAGTGAAAGTCTGTGTCCATCCCCCTTTCTCTAGCATGTGGAAATGACTATGGTAGTGCCAAGGAGTGGCTACTTGGGCTCTCCATCAGAATGTTTCCCAATAGGACACCCCGAATGCCAAACAAGGGCGCTTGTTTTCAGAAATCTGCAAGATTAAAACCTCAGTTCTAACCAGATGGCCTCTTGAAATCCCTTCCTATTTAGACAATCTGGAGCCTGCAACAGGAAAAGCAAGACAAATAACAAAAGACCAGCAGCAGAAAAGTATAGATGTGGTTTTAAGGACCAGTTTTGTGATTCCCTTTACTTCCTTGATATAGGAATTTACAAGGAGTCAGAGTTCCTTAAAAAATCAACTCAAACTTTTTCCTTATGGAAAAATAGTACTTCATCTGTTTTGCTAACTGGGGCTAACTGAGTATAAATTAAATTAAGTATGGGCCTAATTCAGTGATTTTTATTGTGTTAACCTCCATGGCTCTAAACAGGTTAGTTTCTCTAACATCCAACTAATGAGACCTTTATTTATTCTGCAAATGTCCTATGGCTGTTTTGTTATACCAGAGATGACACTCCTTGTATGATTTTTACCAAGTTGAGAAAGTAAGCAGCTTCTTCCTTGCTTACTGCATCCATTTGTAGCACAGCCCGTATCCTGAAAGGGAATTATGACATGTATCCACCGAGTGTATCTCCTAAGAGAAAGAGCTAACACACTAGTGAGAAGGTGAATCCTGAAATCGACCCACAGGAACTGTTTCCATAAGTTCTGATCAGCCTGTTATTTTCTTCCTTGGATGGCTGGTTAACTAGGTCCTCAGTTGTGTAACGTAGGCAGTAAATATCGTAACCTCGAAGTGCTGCATCTCTCCAGCTGTCAGAGAGCTAAAGCAACAACATTCGTCGGGCATTTTGCGTGTGTGCATGTACTAAACACGGGTAAGGGGAAACCAGGAGAAGAGTGTGGACAGCCAGTACATTGTAATTTCTTACAATATTATGGGAGATAAGCAGGACCCACAGAATCCTAACAGCGCAAAGGGGCACAGAGTCAAAGTTTATGCCAACTGGTATTTTTTGGTGTTGATAGAAGTGCCAGGTGTAGTAATAAAAGACATCAAGCAAACCCTGTATTAGGTAGCAATTTTTAAACAGATGATTGGTGGTGGGGGGAGGGGTGGTTGCTGGGTGGCTCAGTTTGTTGAGCATCCAATTCTTTGTTGTTGTTGTTGTTGTTGAAGCATCCAATTCTTGCTTTTAGCTAAGAATCTTGGGGTCCTGGGACATAGCCATGGCCGGTGGGGAGTCTGCTTGAGATTCTCTCTCTCTCTCTCTCTCATCTCTCTGCCCCTCCCCCCATGCTCTTACTCTCTCTCAAATGAATAAATGAATCTTTAAAAAAAAATAAACATGATTGGAAAGAACAAATATTTAAAAATAACATGTTCTGAGCATTTAGTACAGATGACCACACTAAGCATGTTACATTCTTCTATCATTTAATCCCTTTGACAAACCTAGGACATAGGCTGTACAGTTTACCCATGAGAGGATTGAGGTTTGAGGGGTTAGGTGACTTGTGCAGACCAGTAGGCAACAAACTGGTGAATTTCAGAACCTGTGTATTTCAAAACCTACAAGTTTATGACAAATTTATGTCTCCTGGAAAGATCCAATAGGAAAATGGCAAAGATGCGGCCCAGAGATGAGTATAAGTAGCATCTTATAGAGGATGCTTCAAATCCCTTTAGTGCATCCTCCCCATTTGGATTGACCTAGATGTAGTAGGATGGACTGACCACTACAGCTTTCCCATGATTCTTTCTTTCTCCCTTGTAACACTAGAGAAAGATCCCAGCACAGGTTGCTTGGAAGTATTATCTCTCTTGGAATCTTTCACCTTTGACACATTTGCCTTTTAGGAATTAACTGAGCCGTATAGAAAAACTCAGCAGGATTACTATATTGATAGAATTGATAGATTTTTATTTTTTACCTACATACTTGGGTACTTAAGGCTGCAGATATTTATAAGCTGTTGTTTAGACAGCTTTGCTATTATATAACATTTATCGATCTCCAACACTCATGTTTTCTGATATAAAAAATTCACTCAGTCTACTTTGCTTGTACTATTGTGTTCTCACTTATCTCTGGCAACATTAAAGAAGGAAGTAAAAAAAAAAAAAAAAAAAAGACAGGAGATTTCAATCAGGTATCCCTGTAGCAGAGTAAGTTAGATTTGGAAAAATGGGAGTAGAAATTACTGGTTAGCCTTAAAGTTTAGATTATAAATTGGAGGCAACTGGAAGTTCCCAAACATTACTTATCAAGGATATTATATGAACTAAAAGAAGTAGTGTTTAGCTTTCCTTTAACTGCAAGAACTCATAAATAGTTTCTAAGAGAAAAAAAGGAGAAATAGATTGAAATATATATATATATATACACACACACACAGTATTATGTAATTTGGTCTTTTTCACAAAACACTGAAACTAAGACATTAAGTATACACTATAAATAAATTTGTTTCATTCATTTTAATCATAGCATAGTGATTTATTCGCTTTATTTTTATGGATATAGATTGTTTCTAGGTTTTGTTTTGCTTTGTTGATATGGTTTGTTTTGTTTTGCTACTGTAAACAATATTACAATGGACCTCTATATACATATATTTTGCCAAATTTGTGAATACCTCTGGAGAATAAATATCTAGAAGTCCAATTGTCAGGTCAAAGGATAGATATTTTCAAAAGCTATACAAAGTATATCAATTTAAACCTTCACTGAGATGTACTTAATGTTTCAATATATTTCTCTTCAATATTTTAAATTCAAGGTTTTAAATTTTTACCGTTTTGATGCATAAAAAAAGCCAAGCATTTAGGTTAAATTTCTTTAATTGTGAGTGAGTGTGAACACTTTTTTATGTTATTTGAGCATCGGTGTTTTATGTTTCTGTGCATTGTTTGTTCGTGTCATTTTCTCATTTTCCTGTCAAATAGTTTGAAGATTTTATCTCTACAATTGTGTTAATGTCAAAATATTAGTCCTGAGAATATCATATAGGTTAGATGTAGTTTTCCCAATTATCATTTGTCCTTTGACTTGGGTTAAGCCAGTTTGGGGAGTGGGTAGCAGTTTAAAATTTTTATAGAAATTTATCATGTTTAAAACTTTTTTTGGTTTTAATTTTCAACCTCAGGAATTTAAGGCAAAAAAAATCACATATTTTCCTTTTGTCCTTATGTAATATCATTCTTCTTCTGTTTATATATTTATTAATCCTTCTATTTGGGATTTATTTTCATGTGAAATATAAGAAGGTGATCTAACTTTTTAAAAAAAAATTTTTTTTAATTTTTATTTATTTATGATAGTAACACAGAGAGAGAGAGGCAGAGGCACAGGCAGAGGGAGAAGCAGGCTCCATGCACCGGGAGCCCGATGTGGGATTCGATCCCAGGTCTCCAGGATCGCGCCCTAGGCCAAAGGCAGGCGCCAAACCGCTGCGCCACCCAGGGATCCCAACTTTTTTTTTTTTTAGACACTACCCAGTTGTTCCAACAACATTACTATATAATTTACCTTTTGTTCTCCTTTATCATGTACTAAAACCATAGGAACTTATCTCTGTATATAATTTCTCTTTGCATTGTTCTTCTGATAATCTGGGCCTGTACAAACTATTTTAAATATTATAGCTTAATACGTTTTATTATTTAGTACTGTCAGTTTCCCTTCATTGTTATTTTTCATAGTTATCCTAACATTTCTAGATGTTTTCATTTTCCATAGAAAATCTGAGATCATCTTGGTACTTGGTTTGAGATTGTGCTAATTTTATAGATTAATTCAGTGGGAGATGCTAACATTTCAATGTTGAATCTTTACATAATTATATATTTCCATTTATTCATCTTTAATTGTGTGAGGTAATTAAATACTCTTTTTAATATATTCCTTTCCTATTGTCTTCAGAACATCTTAGAGAAAACTATGTTGTTCACCGAATGTCTAACATGTTTGCTTTTCATTACTCATTCCATCTTCCTGATATCCATGTTTTATCTTCTCATTTAACCTTGGAAATTTCAAAACTTCCAGGGGTGAATTAATTCTTCCTAATTCTGGAGACTAGCCTTTTAGCTGTGGAAGGTGAATGGCACCATATTTGAATAATGGCTAATATTATAAACAGCGTAGAGCAGCTGCCTCTTATTGCTTTTTACTAGTGTACAATCATTACTAGTGCAGGATTGAGTGATTTGGGTGAAGTTTACTTAAGGATCACTGTCATTATATATTTATGAATAACTGCAAACACTATTTAGGATAAGCCATTCCCTGAGAATTGACATGCCACATCAGGGACTGGATGATGGAATTCCTGGGCCTGTGTTTATGGCACTAACAATCTGTTTCATAAGCCAGCTTGTGCAAGCTAATGATCACAGTCACTAACCATTCTATTCTCATTTTAATAAAAATTGCAAAGAGAGGAAAGAATAATAAGAGAAAAAAAGTGATGGATGTACTATGTAGGCTATCTGTAAACAAATAAAACCCATTTAGCCTTGTTTGGAGGAACAGAAAAAAACCTCTAGTAGTAGCAGCAAGACATTGCCATTTATACTCATATGGTCCCGTTTTCTAGCCCTTTTTTTTCCCAGAAGAGGCGAAAAGGGTATCCCTGCACAGAATAACCAAATCCTCTATTTTTGCAGTGGAGTGGTGTTGTGTTTGAAGGAGGAGGGTGGGGTGTTGATATGGGAGAGCTTGGTTCTTATCCCATTTAACCGAAGAATGAATCTCCGGGACAATGGAGAGTGAGTAAAGCGACAGAAGTTTATTAAGCAAAGATAAATACAGAGAAAGCTCTCAGAAGTGAGAGGGGTCCCGACAAGGTAGCCTCTGAGGGCCGGTTGTGGCAGTCTTTTATTGAGAGCTGACTGGGAAGCTTGTGGCCTTGAGATTCTTGTGCTGTCCTGGTTTGAGTTAGGACTGGTGATAACATCTTTAATGGCTTACTTCTTCTTTAGGGTCTGGTTATTCTTTGTTGGTCATAGATGACTGTCATAAAAAGACACCCTCTCCGCCCACACCTAGGGCAGGGTGGTCTGGCTTGCTCCCTTATCTCTGGTTTCCTTACATCTTAGCATTTTAGGGGTTTTTGTGAGCCTGCTTCCATGACTCCCTAAATAGCCCCGCCTAGCCCCTTTGGTCCCTAACTCATAATCACTGTAGCCTTCTGAAGCTATACAAATAGTCTAGTGTTCTTTTCCATTACGAGACTGTTTATCTTGTCAGGTAACAATTTTAGTTACAGTGGAAGGTACTCTGATTTTGTGGGGCACAAAGAGAAACAAAGGACTAACTTAAAACTATTGTCATTGGCCAGGCCAGATAGCTTTCTAAGGGTCGGAAACCAACAATCTATCTGGTCTCCTGACCCCATCTTACTCTTCCTCAATCTTATCTTCTCTTCCTGTGCCTTTTCCCTACTATCAAGTTCAACTTTGCCAACCTGGGCGTGTTACAGTATTGTAATTTATAAGAAATATATATTTGGTCATTATGACCAAATATGTATTTCTCTTACATATATGATCCTTTCCAAGGTTCCTAGCCCACAGCTCCTAAAATCCTTGGAATTTCCTGTGATCAGGGCACTAAAGGTATTTTTGATATGTTAATGAAGGTGGCTTTTGGGCCCACTTAAGTGCTAAGGCTGGTTGCCAGGAGGACCGATAGCATTTAAAGGGTCTGAGATGGGCTGGAGGTTGAATTAGCCAATGGCCAATGACTTGTCAATTTTGACTCTACAATGAAACCTCCATAAAGCCCCAAGTACTGGGCATGGAGAACTTCTGGGTATGGTGAACTTGGGAGATTACAGAGGGGCTTGGCCTTTTCCTGTTACCTATGTATCTCTTCTGACTATTCAATTCATATCCTTTATCCTGTGCTTTAATAAGCTGATAAACCCAAGTAGTTTCCTGAGTTATATAAGCCACTCTAGCAAATTAAAAGAGTCTAAGGAGGAGGTTGATGGAACCTCAGGTCTATAGCCACTTGGTCAGAGGTACAGTTAACAATCTGGGACTTGCAACTGGCATCTGTAGTTGAGGTAGGGAGCTGAACCCTTAATATTTGGAATCTGATGCTATGTCCAACTAGATAGTGTCAGATTTGAGTTGAATTCTGGGACACCAGAAGGGTGTCCAAGAATTGCTTGGTGTTGTTTGAGGAGTGAGGGCACATATTTGGATTGGATCTGAGAACCCTTAAAAGACAGGCCAATAAGTGGGTTTAGTCACAGAACAAGGTGAAAGTAATTCTTTTTGGATATTTACTGGGAGTCTGATGTGTCTTAAATATATTTCCACTAAACAAAGCCAGAGCGGGTTAAAAGTCTGGTGACTTTTATTATCTGAAACGTTATGCTGTTATATTGCCTACTAAATGGTTCTGTTGGTGTTGTTTAGGAAGCAGGGATTGGGAAGCCTGAAGAGATAAGTATCAATGGATATGTCCCATCCAGACCTTCCTTATTTTGCTAATTTTGGATCACCACAATGTTAGGGTGGGAGGAAGGTGTGGGGCCAAGGACACTGATAAGATTTTCTGCTTAATAACACTACATGAGAACAATGGCATTCTAAACCAGAGTGTTTGCGGGCTTTCTGGTGCTCAGTGTGGTAAGGAATCATTTCTTAAATGATGGCTATGTGGTTGTCAGATGCTAGTTAGCAGGAATGGGAATCTCTCATGGAATTTGTATGGGAATGAAGAACAGACATGCATTTAATTAAAAATGGGAGAAAATACAGATCTATCAAAGGGCCCGGGATGAATTATCAGAATGATTTGAGAGTTTCCAGTTCTCTCTGTTGGACATATGGGCAGATATTATCAAATTTTATCAAAGAATGCTTCTGGAGAACTTACAGCTGTCTTTCCTCTCACCTGGCAGAGCTGTGAGTCTGCCTTCTCAGAATTTTGTAGGACCTAAGACTGTCCTTCAGGTGTCTAAATCTATTTCAATGAAGAAATAATGCAGAAATAAACAATCAGAACAATAGCTTCTGATTGCCCCCAGTACTGTCTCAGCTAAGTCCCATGATGATATTCTACAGAAATGAAACATTCAAAGAAAGTTAGGTTTAGCAGTCCAGAGCAGAATTTAGAATGACAATAAAGCTATTACATTACTTTTTAATTCTCCACACAGACTGACTCTAGACAAATATGCTTCATCTCTTTCCTTTCTCACATGAAAGGTGATTGGTAAGTAAATCTAATCATGTTCCTAAGGTCCCATCCATGATTTTCTTGGCTCTTAGTATAATGGAACTTCTTCTTCTTCTTCATTTTTTTTTTTTTAAATAATGGAACTTCTTAACTGGGCCAAAGGAGTCTTGCATTGTCAAGTCTCATCAGTACCTGCAACCTTATCTCCTACAGGCTCTTTTTTACTTTTTAGTATCCAGCCAAACTTGCCTTCTTTAGCTTCATAAATCCATGCTACTTCTTGTCATCACAAGGCATTTTCATGTGACATGTCCTTTACCTTTCTTTCTTTTGCTTTTTACTCTAAAACACCATTTAGATCTTGGGCTAAGCACTGATTTTTGGAGAAGTTCCCTGAATGTGGCTGAACAAGTCAAATAACATCTGAAGCACCAAATAGTTTTCTATGGTGGCACTTCTCACTGTTGCATTTCCCCATTTATTTGTATGATTTGATCCTTGTCTACTTACCCCTAGACTCTAAACAAACTTGAGAAAATATGGTGTGTTAGTCACTGTTGTATCCTTAGTGTCTATGATGGTTGATAGAAAGTAGTAGGTGTCTCCAAAAGGTGTCAAATGAACATTTACTTTAAACTCATGTCTGTATCTCCATCAAAAATGCTTAAGGTATTTAGGAAAAAGAAAAAAAAAAACTCCTGCATAAATGTTTCACTGGCTTGGCTCCAGAGATAATATAGTATGTGGGTGTTCCCTGTTGCCCTTCATGTACACATCCCCTGTGCTGAATGAGAGATGCTGAATTCAAGAGTGGTGACTTTGCACAAAATGAAGCAATATAATCTAACAATTGCTTAGATAACACTTGAAAATCATCAAGAAAAGAGCAACAATATAAACTTATCAAAGAATCACAGAATGTTAAATCTGGAAGGAATGTTCGGTATTATTTAAGAATAGTCTGCCTCTTTTAAGGAGAAAGCAGAAGCCTAGCAGTGGAGAATTAGGACAAGAATCAAAGGTTCTTTACATGTAATGCATACTTTCTTTGTCACGCCACTCTGTGACAAAAAATAGTCACTCTGTGAGATACTTAATCTTTAAAAAAGAAATTGGGGGAAAAAGTCAATGGAATTCATACTCTGTAAAAAGATAATCTGTAGCCCTGTTTTTCTCTTGCCATACAAATGCAAAAAATAATAATAATAACTGAATATTATCTCTGAAACATATTATGTGGAGAATGACAGTATGGCAGTCACCCAAAAAAGCTTTTACTGTTTCTGGAGTATTTGTTTGGATACATTAAAACTATTTTTTTTTATATAAAAGGCAGTTCCTCTTCCTGCTGCCTTTAAATGAGAGAGGATGAATGACAGGGATGGAAATTATAAATCAGGACCCCATTCAGAAGCCAGCCAGTCACATAGTCAGGGATTCCCTGGGCCTTATGGAAAGTTTCAGTTTTGCAGCAAGCCAGTTTCAGGAGCTGATTTCTGCCAAGGTTTTCAGCATACACATCTAGATATAGTTCTTGAAGCTATAATGACCTGATGTCCCAAACTTTAAAGCTGTATTGTTTCCATAATAAAGCCCAAAATATTAACATTGAACTTGATTATAGAATAAAGTCCCTCCTAGAACACCAAAAATAATTTTAAATACATATGTAAACAATATAAAGAGAGAGAAAGAGAAGAAAAAAAATCAACCACCTAAATCTTCTATAAGAATAAGGCAACGGCTGATAAAGTCACTGTGTTACGTATACAATATGGATGATTTGGGTTAAATGGACCCAAAGTCACTGTGTTACGTATACAATATGGATGATTTGGGTTAAATGGACCCAAATCACACACACATGCAAACACACATCTTTGAGAAAGACTAGAAGGAAAAACAGTAGCATGATTCTTGTGGATGTTCTTTCTATCTCTGTATTCTCCAAATTTATTTCTTATTATTTATAATTAAAATTACTTTTTTCAATGTCATTTAACATGGCAAAATAAACTAGAATAAAATCTCTTTCCCATATCAAACTTTCCATTGCCAATCTACTAATCCAGGTTTGACAAATTTGTTCTTAGCTAAACCCCAATTCAACCAGGGAAGTTACAGTAAGATATTTCAGGGATAATGCCCAGAAAAAAATATTCAAAAAGCAAAGTATGTTTGTCATAAATTACTCTTAACCAGAGGCAGATTTATTGTTAGAGTAAGGATGCATAAGCTCCTCATTTTCATGAGCTTCTTCCTACCCCCTGGAAGGGATGTTAGTAATGTTGTATTCCTAATATAGAATTAATTTTCCAAAGGAGCCTCTTCCCCCCCTCCATGTATAAGTGTTATGTTCCACAAAATTGCATTCTGATCCTGCTTTTAATCAAGGAAAGAAATATAGGAAACTCCATCCGGTAATTCCTTTTAGCCATTAACATGATCTCAGTGAATGAATGTCCTCTGTCTCATACTTTTGACACATTCAGTTTTGAATATCTTGAACAAAGTCCATATCTGAGTGTTCTCTTAGGTTATCTGTTAAGCACCATCCACATCTGGTCCAAACAGGGATGGATTAGGCGGTAATGAATTGATTTAGCCATAAAAATATCTTTCTTGGACTTTCACTTATTTCTCCCAAGTAGTTGATATGTTTATGTCTCATTTTTTAAGGTAAAATGTATTAATTCTTGCTTATGTTTACCTACAAAGGTATGTTCTCTTTCCATATCTGTGGCTTCTGGCTTTAAACAATCATCTGCTCAATTTACCAATGCTGCCCTCAATGATAATAAATCTGAGGACAATATCTCAGTATGAAAGGGAGTGGGTAACCTCTCTACCCTCATGTTTCATAATGGCTTTCCAGAAGACAAAATAAAAAAAAATCAATTTCTGACTCCTAATGGGAGGTCCTTTTATCTTTCTCTTGTCCTCATTCTCTGTTTCTTTTGTCAAAGCTTAAGAGGGGTAGCAGCAGATGAGGAGAAGTTCTGTATTACATTGAATCTCTGGCTCTGTCTTAGGTCAACTTCAAAGGTGCCATATCTCTAGGGAAACATGAAAAGAATTCTCTATTTATAAAAAAAGAGAGAGAGAGAGAGAGAGAGAGACCTTTACAAAGGCAGCCTTTAGAGGAGATGGCAAATGGTCCTTGGAAGAGTCTCCAAAGGTTAATTCTTAAATTGAACTTGACATCGACTTGACACTGAAAGATGAAAATGGAGCTAGTGAGACACTTTCTTGCCAGGGAGATGCCACTGCCTTGGCACAGCTTCTAATGAGAGGCCACATATAAAGCAGAAATTTCTGTCTATACTAACTGGCAAGACAAAATGGTTCATGTAGCAACATGGCCAGTGGAAGCCATTCTCCCAAGGGAGCCAGACCTCTCTCTCCAAGGGGCTAGAAATTAGTAGGATGCGTTTTTTGAATACATTCTTCCTTTATTGTTATTCCCTAAATTCAAAGAGAAAGGACTTGAAGTTCTTTATTATTCTGAATCTTCCTATACTTTCCTGCCAGGCATAGTAATTCTGCAATAATAGCTCAACATAAATGGATCTAACAACAAAGCTACTCTCTGATAAAGGTATGTATTAGATCTTGAATACTTATTATGTGTCTCTGGTCCTGTTTCTGTGGAGATTATATATATATATAATTTCCATTTACTTTTTACACTAACTCCATGAGGCAATTATTGTCCTTTCCAATGTTTCCAGCTGAAAAAACTGAAGCTTAGGGAAGTTATGCAACTTATTTAAGATTTATTTAGAAAGTGGTATTTTGATTCTGGGATCAAAATATGACCCAAGCACATGTCCCATGATGCAAGTGAGATCTGTTTTCTTTGCCATCAGATACTACCAATTTTCAGAGTATGACTATTGGTAGAGAAAATATGTCATATTATGTCCATACTACACTCACAGAAATCATTTAACAGAAGTAAACCATGACAGTCATGCAAGACTGTATGAGAACCATGCTGGAGAACTGGACACTCCAAATATTAGTGCAGTGTTAGCACACAGAAAGATCGAGGTTCGTAATTAGAGCGCTCCTATGCAAAGAAGCCATCTTCTCATTGCAACCGATATCTACCTTTGCTATTGAGAATTTCTGTTATTGCTAATGGAAGTAATTTATAGGGCTTCTGTAAGAAAAGGAGAGGGAAGGAGAGAGATGGGATATTCTATCTAGATTCAAAACCAGAGTGGAAAACAAAACAAAACCAAAGTGGACTGTGGCAGGAATTGACCTGAAGGCATTGTACCAGTTAGTGACAATAAGTAAGAGTGACTAGGGACAAAGTTAAAGCCCACTAGGTTGCATTTTACATGCTGTGTGGGGAACCTAAGAAAGACAGGTATGAGCAAATTATGGCTGGCTCAGCAGGTTCTCAGAAGATGGTAGATTCAGAAAACTTTCAGACTTGCAGTTATGCCTTGAGCTGTATCTAATGAACACTGCATTTGCAGTCTTTGGGCTGAGCAGATAAAAAAACTGTGGGTGTTAGATATGGGCTCAGTATTTGCTTTCATGCCTCATTGCATAGCTCTTAACCTGTTGCAGATCGTGTTTGAAAATGAAGGACAAAAGTGTAACAGCAGCTTCCTAACAGATGAGAATATTTGTTTCTGTATGCATTTTCAACTCCAAGTTCATTTCTCTGACAAATTCCCTAAAATGCAGTAAATAATTTACAGTGTTAGTATCACAGCAACAGCAGGTCTGTGTGGGCTGGTTGTCGATTTGTATCTAAAATAAATGGCATCTTTCAGAATGAAGGATGGGTGCAGCAAGATGTGTGATTCCACGTGCTCAGTGTTATCAGGCTGTGTTTCTGTGCCAGCGTGTCTGTGCAGGCACACCTGACTGTGCCTACAGCTAGCACAATATGTGTCCGTGCCTGGTCTCTTCATGAAATCATTTAAAAAGAGTGCATGCAATGTAACCTTATTCACCACACAAACCTACTCACATCTCACAGAAAGGTAGGAAAGACTTATTCCAGGATAGCATTTCTAGAATATAAATCCTCTGTTCTATCCCTTCCAGAGAATAAGCCGGCTGTTTGTCTTCTTTTGTTCTTGTTTGATGTTGCTGTTTTTGTTGGGGGGAGAGGGGGCGGTGTACAGGCATTCCCTAAACATAACTGGGGAGGGAATTGGAAGTTATAGCTACTTCTTAAACAGCAATTTTTTAAAATTCTCGTTTCAGTTCTATTTTTTGCCTCCCTTCTTGTGGATCCCAAATACTTTCCTTGAAGCAAGGGGGCTTTGTTTCTACGGGACAAGTTTGGGGTCACTTAGATTTCTGCTCTTTTAGTTAGAATTTGGCTTTCTCAGCTCAGTTTGTATCAATTACCACTAGACATTCTGCTTTACAGTTTCCAAAGTTTTGCCAAACTCATTGCCTCTTTTATATTTTGTGACCTTTATGTCTTTATTTGTCATTTTTAAAAATATTGCATTTATTTATTCGAGAGCGAGAAAGAGAGCATGCGAGGATGTGTAAAAGCCAGTTGGGGGAGGTGATGGTGGGCAGAGGACAAGCAGATTCCCCTCTGGGCAGGGATCCTGACATGGGGTTCCCAATCCCAGGACTCTGAGATCATGACCTGAGCCCAAGTCAGTTGCTTTACCAACTAAGCCACCAGGTGCCCCACCTTCATGCCTTTAAAGTATATTTTTTTCTCCTTCTATCATTTTAGTGAAGTTTTGGACATAGCAGAGGTAATTTTGTGTTCAACTCGCCATATTTAACAATCAGGAGCGTGCTTTATTCTTTAGCTTGTATTCCTTAAATATTATTTTTTTAGGAAGACCCTCCTATTGCACTATAATAAAAAGTGCCCTAAATTTTGGTGATACAGAGAGAGATAGATTAGACAAGTTTTTAAAAATGCATTTAATTCCTCACTGGCCAGCTAGGTATAGCCACTGAAAAGCTGCTGATGAAATAGAAACTGCTGGTTACCTTACCCTTCATTAGACCAAAATTTCTGGAGCTGCATCTGGGACTAGGAATTATCTTTAATCTCAAAAATATATGCATCCTTTGTTACTAGGCTAGGAAATGTAGTAGCTCATTTTAAAAATGATTGTTCTCATTCAGTTTGCTGCCCAGGTCTTCAACTGAAAGAAAGTATTGATGTCATTGCTTTGATCCTAAGGATAGTTTAATTGTATAGTATGCCTAGATCTTTTGCTTGTTATATAAGGAACACTTGTTGGTAAATTTAAAGAAGTACAGCTGACTCCCCAAAAATTAAAGTTGTAGAAATAATGTAAACCAAATTAGACATAGTAGAGTTTGTGATAGACACTGACTCAAGGATAATATCTTACGGGAGGACTGAAAACTGCAAAAAAATTGATCTGAGAAAAATTAGACATATGAGAAACAAATGGGACAAAGTATAACTGAGGGCAGCTAAAACTGCATATGGTAATATCTCTTACTGACTAAAAATTGATAGAAAAATAAAATATGCTTGACAAAATTTAGATCTGCAAAGATGACAAAAAATTGGATTTGGTAGAATTAATAAACACACGTCCAACACAAAAACGATACATGTAAAATGCAGAAACTATAATTGATGAAATTCAATATGAACCAAAGACCTTGATCTTTCAATTATTCATTGTACAATTTACACAGAAAAACATTGATCACAATAAACACAATCTTAACAAAGTGAAAATGAGAATGAAAAAAGATGGAAAAGTTTTAAAGGCATCATATAAAATATTGATCAAAAAACATAATTGGTAAATGGAGTTTTGTTCAGAAAATACTATCTCTATAAAAAGTCAAGTGTTCATAGAGTCTCGATTTGAAATGTTTGTTTGTATAACAAGGTTTTAAATGTCCTTCTTATCAAAATCTCACTTGTCCTTAACACATTCTTAAGCTTGCATTCATGGCTAGAATAGTTTTTTCTGTAAATAATGTGGTATAGAGGCACAAGTAGAAAAATATAAGAGTATGTGGTCAAATTCAGTGCCTGGCATTGAAGCTCACCATAGGCAAGACATCGTGCCAGGTCCAGCCAAGATCCTGGCTCTCTCAGCAAATCTGACTCTGTTTGAGAGAGACATGGCTGAGATAATGTTTGACATACAAGAGGACTTCAGTAGTGTTTGGTGAATTATGTTTTACTGAATTATCTCGAAAGAGTATGTTCAGTACTTGAGCACAGTTTGTTTGTGGCCAAGATCATTGTTCTCTGTTTCTTGACATGTTTATTCCCAGTTCTAATTACTTCTACCCTCAGCCTATGCTGATGTTCCTTCCCCTGTGATCTGACCCATGGATATCTCCTGATTCCCAGCAGAACCCTAGACCAGATGAAGTCTGTCCCATTTAAGTCCCTTGTTTAACTTGTTCAACAAATATGCATCAAGGCTTGTGTTACTTTTTATCTTTTTTTTTTTTTCCGTCCATCAGCCATTGTATAGTATCCAACTTTGTGCTAGATTCTAGACAGGCTAACAGTTGCATGCAAATATATAATGAGATAAATCCTAAATCTATAAGTAAATATAAATAAAATAAAAGCAGTTTCATAGTCCTAAAGGGAAATTAAGAGGTGAATATCGTCAAAGCAAATCACAGTGAGATGTGTTGTCTATGCTCAAGAGTGAAATGGCCTGCACGAAGTCCATGTTGGGCAGTGAAACCAAGTTTCTTGGGCCAGCTTTCAACTTGGCTTCACTTTTTGTTTGAGATACAATCCCAAGACACAAAGGACACCTGTGTGCAAAAGCAATATAAACATATTCTATGCCAAATATCAGTTATTTGAATGCTGTCATTGTGGATTATACTCATTGCTCTGTCCTTCCATTCATGTGAATCTTTAAAGATTGGGCTCTTTTTAAAATGTCTTTAATCTTGGTGTAAATAGGTACATATTATGGAAAGAGAAGGCATTCCTAATATGGATATTTATGACTGCTTTGTAAAGAAGTGTGGTTTAAAAAAAAAAAAGTTGTTTGTGAGAATGTTTCCACTGTGCTGTTAGCAGAAGGAAGTTAAAAAAAAAAAAACTGCAATATTTTTAAACAGTCGGTTCACAGTTCAAGAATAATACAATACATAAAATAAATTAAAAAGCACTAAATTCTATCAGATAGAGATACTTATAAGAAAACAGAACTTATGACTTAAAAGAGCATGAGAAATCATTTAGAATAATTTTCCTATGTTAAAATGAACAAATTGAGACCCAAATAGGCAAGAGGGCTTACTCAAGCCTAGGAAGCTAATGAATAGTTGTATATTTTCTGGGACAAATATGTTGTACATAATAATCATTTTCACCTAAAATAACTGTCATTGGTAATTTACCTTCTGTTACCTATAGCAACGCAAAGTATATAGTTGATGAATCATCTCGGGAGCAGGATGAATTAGGAAGACAAAGGAAGGCAGGCATTCAAATTGAATGAGCGTACAATATATGCTAGGCACTTCCATGTCTTCGGAGCCACTGGAAGGACTTTTGCTTTACAAACAACTTTGGAAGCTAGAGTTCGTATCTCTTTAAACAAAGAGACATTCAAAGATAGTAAAGTCCCCCAACCTTCCCCAGGGAATATTTGCTTACTTTCAAGGGGGAAAAATCAAATCAAATCAAAACAAAATAAAACAAAACAAAACAAACAAAACCTAGTATTTCTCTTCAGAGGGAAGATGGGCAGGTTTGCCAACATCCCCTTCTAAGACTAGCAATTTCCTGAACTCAGTGTTTCTAGGCTGTGAAACCGCCCTGAGTGTGCAACACCTGCCTGGGATCATTCCACATATTCCCCAGGGAACGTGGTGGGGCAAGGGAAACTGATGTGAACATACTGTGTCATGAGTAAGAAATTGTCCGAATTCATGTTGGTTCATTGTTTTCTTACCAAACAAATTTATGGAAATGTAGTGAGCAAATTTTAGGAGCTGCTTGACCACTTGACACACACTACTCTAAACCATAAATCTGCCTGCCAAATTTGAGTATAAAGATCCCATTTATTACTTGACAAAGTCTGCTCACACAAATGATTTAATTGTCAAAAAAGCATAGGGCATTTCTTAGACCCATTGGTTATAGCTTAGAATCCATGATACTCATTAAAAGCCAAGGGAGACAAAATAACAAGCATTAATGAGATACACTAACAAGAGAACAGCAGTTATTTGCTAATTTAATTTAGTTAATTTGCAATTTAGTTAATTTCTAAAAAGCTCTAATTTTCTTTGTGATTTGGTGTCATTTGTTATCATATAAGAAATTATTTCTTAAGCATTTCTCTTATGCTCCCAATCAGGAAGGTGGCTACCATTTCTAATCAAGTGCCCACTTTTTGCCAACTTTGTTTTTTTATGCTACCACTTTCTAGCATTCTTCACACACACACACACACACACACACACACATTCCACTTCTATTTATATTTTCAATTATTGGTAAAGTGTAGTTGTCTCTACTACATGACCCAGCTGACAGCTAGCTAAGATTAATATATTAAAAATTATTTAATCTTTCCTCATTAACAAAATAATTCCATTTTCATAATTGTTATAGTTGTCTTGGTGAATTCCTTTTTACTGAATGGAATCTTCCAGCATTACAGCCTCTAAATCTGAAAATATAAATAATAGAAGCATTGTCACATTAACATGGTCCCCAACTAACCTGTGAAATGATGAATACATATGCTGCTCAGAGTAAGCCTTGGCCCTTTTGGCTGCCAGCTCACATGGTTCTATTGAGCGCTGTCTGTTCCTCTCCATGAGTATGTGTCTACTCTGCCCAAACCTGTCACTCCCCCGCTGCTACCTGGATCTGATGAGTATGTGCCCCCTACTTGCCTGACCTGTCCTTGGTCAGCTGTACCCTCTGGAGCAATGGTTTTTGAGGAGAATGGAGAGAAAAGACATATGTTTAAACAGCTGAGTGAAATGCATTTCTCCAGTCTTTTCAGTAACAACTTTGATAAAAGTAAGATGAATATGAGGGGCAGGGAGAACTGTTTATGTGTGAACAAGATTCTGTGGTTAATTTTTGTCTCATTGATAAAGTCTCTGACATGAATCAGAGCATGGCAAACTGAAGCACTCTATTTCTACTCTGTGTCAAGATAAGCAACTAGTTTTTCATTGTGGTGAAATTAAAACAAAACAAAAAGTCAAGACCTGGGCAATGGAACAGCCAGTTACTCTTTCTTTGTACTCCGTTTATGCCTTTATGCCAAGGGGAAGCAAATTAAAGATATTAGGTCCTTGATGTCCACGGTATCCTTGCAAGGGATGACAATGGGAATTATTTATTTGTTTGTTTCTTTGTTTGCTTATTTATTTATTGTTTATTTATTTATTGTGTGTGTGTGTGAGAGAGAGAGCCCTCACGTGACAGGGGCAGAGGGTGAGGGAGAAAGAGAATCTTAAGTAGACCCCACACCTAGCACAGAGCTTGATGTGGGGCTTGATTTCATGACCCTGAGATCATGACCTGAGCCAAAATCAAGAGTTGAACACCTAACCAACTGAGCCACCCAGATGCCCTGGAAACTAATTATTTTATAGATTTTGTTGTGGAGGAAAATTGTTCTCTATCCTTTAAGTTTCTCTGGCTGGTCTAAGAATTAAATTGACATGGGACAGACTAATTGGAGAAAATAAAACTTAATTTCTTGTCCAAAATGAGGTGTATTGTCATCTTGAACTAAGAAAAGGGTAAAAATAAGGGACTTCAAAGGGAAGGGAAGCAATTCACAGGAAGATGAAAAAAACAGTCAGTGTTTGGTAAACAAGTGTTTGCTGAGCCATACAGAAACAATGGCATATAAGGAAGAATTTTAATAAACAGACTTTGCTAAAGTTCCTCCCTGTGTACCCTAACTAGTGCAAATTATACTATAGTTATCTATGGGATTAACTCCTTCCTGGATGGAACAGGTCATCTATCTAAATTATTTTAGGCAGTTAAAAGGAAAGTCAAAGTTTCTTCCTCACTCTTTTGGGACTGGATTGAGTGAATAGCTCAAAATAATCTATATACCAAAATAATCTATAATTATAGATTATAGGTAGGTAAGTGATAAAATAGTTCAAAATAATCTATATACCAAAATAATAATAATAATAATAATAATAATAATAATAATAATAATAATAAATCTATATACCAAAGGTGCACATCTTGGGACAACTTGTTCTGAACCCCTACAATATTGAGAGAAGTTAAAACACCTCTCTGTAGCTTAATTCAATGGTAGTGGAGCCCCGAACCTCAATTTAATTTTACAATTTTTCATAGGTTTAGGTCAAGTCTTCTAGAAAATCCACTTCAGGAAGGGAGCATAACATTCAGCACCCTTTGAGGCATTGGTGTTTTTTTTGGTGTTTTGCAATCCTTTCTTGTTTTCACCAAGATTTCCAAAGAGGAATGGCAAGTTTTAAGCAAACAAACAAAGCAAAACAAAAAAGTACTCACTAGAATAAATGCTATTGTCAGTGCCTGATATTTTCAAGGTTTTAGAAATATCACAAAAAATATCCTTTCCAAACCCATCAGTTTCTTGTTTGATAAAGTGGAAAGTGCCCTGCAGTGCCTATTAGAACTATTAAGCTTGTCAATCACCCCACCAAATTCTGTGAATCCTCTCCTGAAACCTTCCTTGGAATGCAGTTCCCTGTCAGGATCAGGGGAGAGAAGAGGCAAGGAAATTGGACATAAAGCTGTAAATAAAACTAAGAATCATGCTACGTGATTTTACAATTGTGGAAGTGAATTTTAATTTTACTTCATAGAGTTCCAGAAATAGGTGCACAGTACAGCAGGATACATCAAGTAAATCTCAAAGAGCATATCAGTGGATACAACAGTTGACGTTAAGCAATATGCCAAAAATAAATTTTAAAAAATCATCTTTCCCTTCCAAAGATAAAATGGTCAGAAGAATTGAAGAATTGAAGTGGAAAAACAACAAACAAACAAACAAACAAACAAAAACTTGAGCCAAAAATACTAAAGGAAGTCTTAGTTCTAGTATTGCTATCTACTATGCTTTGATGTAGTCTGGGCATGTATACTAGAACTCCTTCTGGGTCAAACACACACACACACACACACACACACACACACACAGTATATATATAAAATTCTGTCCTTGCCAAGTTCATCCAAAAAGTACATGGAAAAACATCTGGTTATGAGCACATGAAACCTTCTTAGGTTGGCGCATTCATCAAGCCCTGCATCAGGGCTAGCAGAGAAGTCAGCAGCAAGACCTCAGGTAATGAGAACTGGAGAGTAGAAAACCCTTGGCACCAAGGGCTCAATAATTAATCAAAGCAAAAAATTCTGAAGAAGGCTATAGCCATAGCAGAACACAGAAGAAGCATTTATGGAGCTAGGTTAAATGTAAGACAGAAAGGAAAGAGGAAAGAAGATCAGAAGCCATATTGTCTGTGAATGAGAATGTCAGATGGCTAAATATTTGACTTTTCAAGGGTCCTGAGAGTTCAGTGGAGCAGAAATTCATGCTACACATGAACTATGTTAACCTTCTCTTCTCTTCAATACACATATAGAGAGAGCTTAGGTGTGTGATGTGGTGGGGATTTAATGCTCCACGCTCCCAAGGCCTAGATGCTTTAATGAGAGCTGGCGTGACAGCCCAGCCAAGAGCCAGCCTAAGGTGGGCTTTTTATCACTTACCTCCTGTCACCTAGTGATTCTTGGTTTTCTATGTAACCATACAAACAAGGCACAGGTGTATTTATATTGTAATTGTATATTACTCATTTATTAATAATTATTGAGCAACTATTATGTGTGAAACCAAGGCCAGCATTGTATAGACAAGAGATATTAGTGTACATCAGAGTCTCAGTTCCTAAAGAAGACATATAATATTAGATTGAGTTTAATGCCATGAGAGAATTGGACACAGAGTGACATGGAAATTCAGAAGAAGGCAAAATCAATTCTTGTTCGGGAGAAACCAAAAAAAGTCTCAAGGGAGGATGTGGCATTGAAGTTGAAGCTCAAAGAATGTTTGGAATTCTCTAAGGAAGCTCTGATAACCTCAACAAAACACAACAGAAAAAAAGAGGAGTTAAGCACGGTTGTGTTGTCTTCAGTCATGTGAGGCTGTTCTCCTCTAATTTATCTATTCCGTAGAGCCACATTTATTCTCCACAGCATTGTAAAATAATCCGAAGCCACAGAACAACTAACAGTGCATGAAGTGAATGTTTCAACAGAGAATGACTGCTGGGAAAAGCAAATGGGAAAACTGGGGAGCACTTCTATTTATTTTGTTAGAGTGTTTTTTGGCAAACTCTGAGTTTGTCACTGAGCAGGCAAAGAAGCGGAAGACCCCTTTTGATGGACGCGTAGTTACTTAAATGGCCCCAAACCCCTTGAACCATCTTTGGGGGAGCTATCCTGAAGTGCAATTCTTCACAGATGACATAAAATAATAATCTGTCCTCTAGAAGAACTTGCATCTCGAGGGAACACATCTATGTATATCTATCTATCTACTGATAGATCTAGATCTAGATCAAGAGTTCCAGAAATAGAACTGGATCTAGATCTAGATAGATATATAGATATCTGTATATATAGATAGATAGATCTAGATCTAGATATCTAGATATATCTAGATATAGATATAAATAGTCATTTGTTTGTATGTATATTCACATATAAATTGACACCAAATATATTCAACTGGTGGATATCACTTTATAGTTTGTAAAGGGTTTTCACAACATCTTATTCAAGTCTCGTAATAGTTCTATGAAATGGACTGGGCAAATATTCCCACCATCTTTATTTTACATAAGGTCAGGCAGCTAGAAATGTGACCACTCCAAATATATTCATATTGGTTTGGGGTGTTTTTAGCAATAACCAGTAGGAGTTATCCAGCTTGCATTTCATTTCAGCATATATTTCCAACCATGTGATCTAACCATTTCAAAGTGTCTTGTCTTTGACCAGATCTTGGCCTGGCTGATGTGTACAATAAGATCTACTTTCTGATTAGGCAGTGGTTGCCTTTCAGGTTTTTATTCTCGAAAGTCTTAATAATGCTTCACACCCAGATATGCTTTCTAGAGGTGGTGAATGAATTCTTCAATGGTAACATGATCTACATAGCCCAAAGTCTTCCTTTCCAACTTTTTATCCCCGCCCAGTCAAGGCTGTAGAAGAAACAATTTGAGATGTCCATAGGAGGGTTTTGGAAGATATTGCACACATACATTAAAGTGTTGGCTGTTTTCTATATGTGTGTCCAGACCATACTTTAACCTGCTAGTATGTATTCCAATTATATTTAGCATGTAGCCTGAGAAAGAAATCAAACCAGAGTGTCTTCACCGCCAATTCCATCAAAGTCCCCTTGAAGTTATTGGTGACAGTTGTGCATCCTTGGTCTTGGATTCTCAAAACCCATGCAGAATGTGTAACCACATGTACTTTCAGGGCCTACTGACTTACAGTAGCCAACACACATGTTCAACAGAACCTCTGGCTCTGTATCGTGAAAATCTATCTGTTGGGGTATATCTAAATTGCCACAGGCATGTTATGATGCTCTCTGACGTGGCTTTTCTTCTCTAGTTGTGAAGAGACAGACAGATGTGCTTTTTTTTTTTTTTACCCCCATGGCTGCCTCCATTTCTTCCAGAGGCCCAGGGAAGTTCCAAAGGCCTTTGAGGACTTGCGGAGGTTCTGGGGTGAAAGCTTAGTGAGTGCTTTTCCTTTCATGAACTAATCAGAGGGTAAAGGGCTGGCATGGGTCTCTCTCCCTGTGCTGGATGCCTGTGGGGATTTATTCTGGCAGTAGGATCACCCAGTGGGCAGTTCGGCCAGTCATTTTTCTTGGGCTATTGAATGGGTTGGTAGCTGCAAAAGTGCAACCCATGAGAGTAACAATTTCTGAAGAGGAAAAGAAAAATGTGTTTCTCAGGAACCTTGAAAAAGATTTTGAATCCTATCCCAATCCTAGAAAAAAACCCTCCCACTTTCAACACATGCTGTGAAAATTTAGTAGAAGTTAGGGTCACAGGAATTATTTGAATGGTTATGCAAAACTTCTCTAAGAAAACATTTAAAAGGTTGCAGAGAGGAGTTTCCTTCCTGCTAAGAATGATAAACCTACTCTCCAATTATGAAAATCACACATCCTTCTCTACCCTATCACAAAGGATTAGTCTCAAACTGGAGAAGGATTAAAAAACAATAACAACAATAACAAAAACAAAACATTTTTCTCTCCATCAGTCAGCCTCTTCCACATATTTATTTATTTATTTTTTCCTAACTCAAGATCAAATTTTGAACCTGGGGTATGCCTTGTGAGGTAATGGAGCCTCCCTACAGGGTGCAATTGGGGACCCATCTCACTGCCCTGCTGTCTTCCATTTTTCTTTCCTGGTCATCTCTAGACTATGAATTACACATCAGAGATCATTTATCATAATAAAATTTTCTCTAGGGCAGCTTATCTTTTACCCCTTTCCCTTAAAATTCTATGGTTGATTGTGCTTCTGATGGAAAATATTCAAGCTGTTAGCTTTTCAAAAGATGAATTTAAGAGATTAAATTAGAAAGAGGAGGAAGGAAGATACAGTGTAATTGATAATTAGGTGAACTTCACTCTAGCTTCCTCAGGATAACTCTCTGGGCTTTGAGGTAGATTTTGGAGAGTAATGAGTTTTTATCCGAAACCCACTTTGTAGCCAGTCGGAGGCCTGTTCTCTCCTCTCAGTGTGAGGTGTCTTTGGTAAAAGGCTTAGCAGTGGTAATGGGCCAGCCATTCACCCCTACTCCCCACACTGCTGCTGTCTGCTGACCCAGGCCATGCACTGCCATTGAATAATGAGGCACAGATCAAATAGAATCTGGTCTCATCAACCCACATAAAGCCAAGAATGGGAATATTTTCACAAATTATTCACGGACATCACCTGAATTGCTGTCAGCTAACTGGATAAATTAGGGGAAGGAGAAGGATAATGTCCCCTCCCTTCAATTATTCAGGTGGTCTCTTCTCGTCTTAACTCCTTTCACAGAGATAGAGCCTAAAATCCTATATAACCTTAATTAAATGTACGATAATACTTTGGCTTATTTTGAATGCAGAGCAGGGATCCTCTTGATTATATCATTACACAATCAGGCCACATCTCCTGTGGCCAAATACAGTGAGTGAGAGATGACAACCTTAAAGACCTTGGTGCCATATAAGGAAAGATCTTAAGTGTGTTTTACCATTTTGCCCATGATTTTCCTTGAATCACAACGACATCCATGACTACATAGATTTCAACAATGACGTGACCTGCTATTTAGCCAGTATTTTAAAAGCATAGGTTCTGTAGCTAGATCATTTGGCCTCAAAAGCTGCCCTGACCATTTTTGGTTAAGTAATAACAAGTTACTTTACCTCCTAGAGCTTCAGTTCTCTCATTTACAAAATGAACATAATAATAATAATAATACTTCCTTAGGTTGGTTAATATGAGATGGAATGAAATAGGACTGAAGTGGCCAGATCTGGTTCACTCGCTAGATTTTGCTGTCAATATGGTTTTTAATTAAAGAGTCATGCATGGCCTTGTGTTCTGTTGCCAAGTACTTGATTGAAAATTTCACAGCACAAACTTACTGATACTAAAAGTGTCATTCCTCGTTAAGGCAGAGTGATTTTTTTTTTTTATTCCAAGGGTGCATCACAGGAAGAGGGCATCATGTGCTTTTGCTATTAATATAAACATCAGTTATATAGTTTTCAATTCAAGACTGGGATGTGTCTCTAGGTAGCAGTTCTGGGGAAACTTTCAGCTAGGAAACACTAGGACCACTGAGCTCTTGAGCAGAAGATAGGGAAAACTGCTCACATTAATGCATTCTCTCGTGGCTCTCTTGTACTACGCTAATAGTATCTTCTAAGTCCCAGTACTCTTAGGATTCATAATCATTAGTACTGAATCCCTTACTCTGAGCCATACTGAAATCGAATTCCTTCCCTACTTCTGCTCATCCTCATCTCTTGAGATCCAGTATTTACTTTCACATCCCCACTTCCCCCCATCTCTCAGACTTCCATAGATAGGAACAACTCTTTTTTTTTTCCCCAAATGCTCTATAAAATCTCTTTGTAGAGTCACTATCTTAAACACAATTCATACACTAATTATTCACATCTGGCCTAAACCCTGGAACACCTTGCTGCAATATTTTTCTATGTGAACATTATTTATTTTGAGTTTGCCCTGACACCTTTACGCATATAATACTTAACGTTGTTATAGAGACTTTGTGGAAGTGCTTGCTTCTTGTTCATTCATGTTCTTATAGGGCAAATCATTGTTTGCTTGCCTGCTTATTTGTGGGAGAGTGGCTTCTCTTTCAGCTTGGTTCCTCTAAGTATCCCAACGTTAATACTTGTATCAGTTATGAGAAAGTAGGCTATCCTATATTAACAAATGACTCCCTCAATCCTAATTTGATAGAGTAATAAATGTACTACTTCAACTCACTCAGCATGTCTAACGTGAGTTTGTGGTAATTCTGTTCCACATCACCCTCGCCTTAGGACTTTGGCTGATGGAAGAGCCTCTCTCTGGAACATTGCCAACTCTTGGTTGAGAAAACCAAATCAGGTGGCCATGTCTTCCTTTAACAAGAGGGGGGTGTACAATCCCCTCACAAAGCGGGGGCATTGTAGACAGGTCACCAAAGATGAATGAGCAGTAATACGAGTTGCCACTGTACTGAAGCAGGTTGCTGTAACTATAGGAAAGACTCTCCTGCAGACTTGAAATTCTATACATTCCTAACACTGGAAGCTCAAATTCTGGCTTTCTGGATTTCCAAATGACACAAAAAATGGCAAAATCCAGTGATACATAAATTATAGTTTTTAAGTTAATAGTGAAGTAAGCTTACACTTTATTTTTAAAAGAATCTTTATTTTAGAATTTCCTTGAAAAAGGATAGTCACTATTAGAGGAAAATTATACACAATTATCCCTCATTTTACCTTCTGCTTCATCCAACTACAAAAGATTAGAAAAAGCAAATCAAGGTCATTCTCCAAATTGTGGATCTTTTTGATATTATATGAAAAGCGGATGTAAATACACCATCAAAAGCTGAGCTTGGTAATAAAGAGAAAGCACATATCCAATGAATTTATTCAGATCAGATGAGTCTGGTGAAAGCTTTAAATAAATAACTGATAAGAAGGAAATACCTTGTAATAAAGAAGCTAAAACAATGAGAGTAAAATCGCATGTGAACCCATGGGAAATATAATGGTATAGTAGGAGAGCCGACAACAAAATTAAACTAATAAATGAGAAGTACATAGTATATCAATTCAGTAACTGCACTGAATGTACTACTTTACTTTCGCAATAAAGTGGCTTATGTGTTATCATTTTTTTAATAAATAGGAATAAATATTGAGTTTTTTAAGAGCCAGAGCATTTTCAAATTTTTTTGA
Source organism: Vulpes vulpes (assembly GCF_048418805.1). Taxonomy (NCBI): domain Eukaryota; kingdom Metazoa; phylum Chordata; class Mammalia; order Carnivora; family Canidae; genus Vulpes; species Vulpes vulpes. Next base: position 118,316,492 of record NC_132780.1, on the reverse strand, counting down.
AGAAATGAGAATGTAACTGACTTTTCAGGGACCATAGAATATTTGTTTATTTTAGGTTTTATAGAAACGAAGGTGCTCCCAGCCTAGATACTGGCTTAGTTTCTGTGAACTGCAAGAACACTGAATAATTTGGGCCTTGGTGAGACAAGACTGTATTCCAGTGACAAAGAAAAATAATCAATTTCTATCTCTAAACCTCTTTAGACATTCAAAGACTTTGTTATTATGTCATATTTTTAGTTTAGTATGCATGAGAGATTAGTACTTAGTGTATAATTTGCCATTGCAAATAAAATACGATATAATAAATAGTTCACAAATTGCGTAAGTCAATGGCAAATGGTTTACATAAGGAATCACAAGTCTCTGAGTTCAAATAGTAGACAAGGGAAGTAGGAAAATCATCAAAATAGATGATGGGATGTGTGAATTCACTTGCATTTGTGCTTTACCCTTGCCCAGCAAGGTGAAATGCCACCTCTAATTAATTATCCATCAAATATTCTTAGGAGCAAGTTGCTATGACAGATGTTTCTAAAACTCTATTTTGCATAGGGGGAAAATGAAGAAGTAAGTTAGGAAGAAGTTAAGATATAAAAAGAGGTTGACTAACAAAAAGTCTATAAAGCTCATCTCTTTAACTCTGGCATAATCCACGCAGCAGTCAAAATTCACCTCCGTTAAACATAAACCAAGCGTGACTTGTAAAGTCTACCCCTACTTATCTACAGTCTCCAAACTGAATCATCTTAATAAAGCAATTGGTGATGGAGGATTAACACCCTAAATCTCTTGAAGTTGGTGAGCTGTCATGTGGCAAAAGGCTAATTAGAAGGGCCTTGATAGACTTCAGAGGGAAATATGGCCACACTTATAATACCTCTGTGGCAGATCTTGAGTTCCAAGTACCTTAGAGATATTCTGAAATGTTTTGCCATTTGGGAAATTAAAATTTACAGTGACAAAATTGCATATGTTAAAAAAAAAAAGCAAAACAAAACCAAAAGAATGACTTCAATTAATGGGTCAGCCTAGGGAAATGGATTTTTTATTTGTTAAGAACCAAGGGACTGAAAAAAGATCCATCAATATACAGTACCAGGTAATTCTAATTAACTACTGTAAGCAAAGAGTTTGTTTCACTTAGTTTAGGAGCCACATGGGAAAATAGCACTTCCTTCTTAATGCATAGGCATTATCTAACATTCTGCGAAGGAGAGAATCTTGTCTTCCCTGGAAATCTTTGGTTGTTTTTCTCCAGCTAATATTTTCATTTATCAGTATTTGAGTAGGTATTTTCATTTTCAAAGTACTTTATAATCTTAGATTTCATTAAAAAAAACTTTCTTGATCATTATCACTTAAAAAGCATGAAAAACATAAAAGGGGAAAAAAATATAGAAGGAAGCCAGAACTTGGGAGGGTAAAGGAGTTGGCATGAGATCAATTTGGAGCTTCACATTGTGTGGGAATGAAAAAAAAAAAAAAAAAAACCTGTATGACCTGATGGTCAGTTTCATCTACCTCCTTTGTATCTTTTGCCAGCTTTGGGTCTTTTTATTGAATTGGCAATTAATTGAAAGCTAAGTTTTAAAAATCTAATAAATTAATCATTTAATTAAGTTTAAAAACTGTCCTCTAGGGGATCCTTGGGTGGCTCAGCAGTTTAGTTCCTGCCTTCGGCCCAGGGCGTGATCCTGGAGACCCAGGATCAAGTCCCACATCAAGCTCCCTACATGGAGCCTGCTTCTCCCTCTGCCTGTGTCTCTGCCTCTCTCTCTCTCTGTCTCTGTGTGAGTGTGTGTGTGTGTGTGTGTGTCTCATGAATAAATAAAATCTGTAAAAAAATAAAAATAAATAAAAACTACCCTCTACATTTCATTCCTAGACATATTTTACATACCCCAAAAGAAGACTGTTAGCATCTGTTTTGTAAGCTTCACTTAACATACCAAATATTTTACCATTTGTCTAAATACTGATTCATTTATTGGCTAAGTCACTTTTCGTTGTGTTAACAGGCTGTAATTTATTGAACTCTTAATTAGTGTGAAATACTCAGTTTCTAGTTTATTTTTCTTTTCAGTATTATCAATAACACAGCATCGGCCATCTTTATTTGCATGCTAAATTACTTCCTTAAAATACATTCTAGGAGTGAAATTATTGAGTTAGAATATATGACTGTCCCTGTAGCCCCTGTAGCATTTTGCTACATATTTTGATTTTTTTAATATAAGAATTGACCAATTTATAATGCCAATGACAACGAATTAGTGTATCATCATCACCAAAACCTTGCTAACAATGGGAGTTCTGTCAAAAACATGATACTTCCTTAAATGAAATGTAATGTTTCAAGTTCACTTAAATTTCCATTTCTCTGGCAATTAAAGAGTGATAGTGATAGTAAAGCTAATTAAAGTCACTGGAATCATTAGAGTTGTATGGGTCATCATTCAGTTTTGATTCTTAAAGTTTAAATTCTAGTTATAGATGGATGGGTATAAAATTTAGTTTCAGGAAATCCACAAATAAAACTTGTTATACAGTGACATATCACTAAATAAAATTATTTATAAGGTTGAACTGCCTCAGTCTCATATAAAAAGTACCAAAAGAACCTTGTTAAAAGAATGATCTCATTTTAAAGAGGCTTGAAATGAATCCATTATAACAAGGCATAGACCTCGAGGGCATGACTGCAGTATTTTAAATTTTATTTGCCTTTGATTGAAAACTTGATTTATTAATAGCATTTCACTGATTAATTTATCCACGTACATGGGGTAATTCATTTTCATTTTTCTTTCCAAAAGGCCACTGGAATAAAAGCTTGTTTATTTGTTTGATTTTTCCCTGGTTTCAGAAACTATTATTGGTCTTTATATAAGAAATTAAAGAAAAAAATTAAATACTAGGTTAACTCTGTTACAGGCACTTCAGGCAGAGCATGAAACGAAGAGTTGGGTCACTTATTTTCTACCAGTGATGTTTCACAGTTTTAAGGGGACCGTTAGATCATTAATGAGACCGAGGATTGAATCCCCTCTGAAGTATTTTTGCTCAGTGATCACAGAACCCATGCAGAAACATCTCTGTTAAGTAGAGCTCACTGTCCTTTGGTAGTTTTTACCTATTTATTCTTTGCACATTCAACTTCCCTTCATCTATCCAATCACTCTCATTTAAAAAAAATAAATGATAGTCAGAAATGTGCATTACCACACCACAGATATGTATTCATATTAACATGGTTTTTATTTTTTTTTGGTAATATCTGACCCCTAATGCCTAATCAGTTGAATCTATGTGATATTGCTTTTTGTCTTTGACAGCATAGGTTACAAATTAAAACGTGCTTTCTCATGACAAATTCTCATTTATCAAAGACACCCATGCTGTCTCCCATGAACCTCATCACCTGTAAGGTGAAATATTACCATACCATACTGCCTCATCTGACATTTTTTCAGATTTCTTTTCCACCTTGATTTCACATCAGTTTGCTAATTTTCCTTTTAAGTAATATATAATATAATAATAGCAGGTTTACTAATTGCAAACTATGTGGAGTGTTAAATGCTTTCCTATGCTAAATATTTTATATACATTTTACAGACTAAGAAACGAGGTATAAGGATTTAAAACACACAATATTACAGAACCAGGAATTGACGGGTGTGGGATTCTGGCCTGGGTCTATCTAGTTTCAAAGCTCAAGTGTTTACTGTCTATTTTGAAAATTTGGGATCTGGTGTTAGCGTTGCAGAGTAAAGTGAGGCAATCAACGTTTCATTCTTGGTCCTACTATTGTATTGTGCCATCTGAAATTTCCTTCAGAATTTTTTACAGTTCCATTATTTGTAGGTTCATGTTAGGCTTACTATTGCCTGAATTTGCCAAATCCTATTTGTTTGGTGTTATTTTCTACATTTTTTTCCATTAAACTAAATTATCTACACTTGGTATCTAATATAAAGGAAAGATTTCTCCTTTATCTCATTTTCTATATGAGGGTATCTAGGATTAATACAATTAGAGACACCCAGAGCATTTCACTAAGCTTGGAATCAGATGCAAAAATCTCGGGACACTCCTGTCACGGAGGGGATGAGCAGTTTTAAATATGTTCTCCAATAAATTGAAATTCTTGGCTAAAATCAAAGGATGAATAAATAAATATGCATTTTCCCTTATCAGCAATTGAAACTGATTAGTTGACTACTTTCTTAGATACTGTGATGATGGGTATTGAAAAATAGAGTATTAAACAGAGGATTTTATAGTATAAAAGTACAAATCAAAATTTTAAGATGATGCTTTATGTATATTAAGGAAGATCTGGTGTTTATAAATGGTCTAAGTTTTATTAATTGTTCAAAATTTTGCTTTGTGTACTTGGGTCTTCCCTTCACCTTACATTTTTCTAAATCATTTGATAGCAATAGTAATGTAATGTTTCTCATGTGCAACTCCTTCACAAGTTGGGAGAATAAATGAAACAGTTTGTCATATACCAGCATAAACACCAGTGTCAGTACTAGTTCAGTAATACTACAAGAAGTAATAATAGTAGTGAGTATCTTGTGACTCCATTGGTAATTCACAGCAGTTCTGGTTCATACCTTTCAAGAGTCCCGAAGCAGAAGAAGATCCTGTCACTGTATTTACCATCTTGTCATCTCTCCCTTAACCTTTGGGCCAAAGCATTTTTTTAAAACCACAGCACCTTAATTCTATATGTAAATGAGTTTATATTGCCTTGTTTTTATGTCTATTTGTATTTATTTTGTAAAATTTTTGCTGAGAGTGAGAAGGGTATGAGCTGGATTTGAGGTAAACAAAAGCTATGAAAAAAATTTTAAAATGCACTAGGGTATGTCAGTCAGGGTTGTATAGTATAATTGGGAATTAACAAGGGATTACAGTTTATACTGAAAGCCAAAATACACAGTGGCACACATCTGTATGGCTACATAGTTTTCTCTAGCAGGATTTAGCAGTCCTGGTGTAGAAATTGATATGTTTTTGTGGAATTGGTATATAAAAAATAATTTACATAGAAGTAAAAACTGGGGGGCGAGGCATATACAATGCACTAAAGGAATGAATCCAGGTAGTAGAAGGGATTGAAATTGAGAGAAAGCCGACAGCAAGAAAATTGAGGTGTCAAAAGATAAGGAGTCTCAGTGAGATCAAATAGTAGATTTAGAGAGGCTAAGGGAAAGACTGGGGAGGAAGGGGTAAAGAACAGAAGCATGTGATTGGAGCAAGACAGTGAGATGTGTAGCTTTGAAGTGGAGTAAGAGAATGGATGGAGATCATGAGAAAGCCCAGAGTAAAGCCCTAAGAGTATTTTGTTAAGAGGACTGGAAGACACTAAGAGACCACAGAGGTCATGCATGCAATTGAACAAAATGGGAAGTAGAGTGTTGCCTGAGTAGGGAATGACATGCTCTAAATTAGAAGGCAGGGAAATGAAAGGATTTGGGGATGGCCAGAAAACAGAAGACACATATATTAACTTAATGGGAACAGACAGCTTTTATAAATAAATTTTGTACAATCCTATCCTCCTCATCTTCCTTCCTCCTCCTCCTTTCTCTTTTCTTCTGAATCTTTTGATTGTAAATTGTATGAAAAAATAGCACTTCTGATTTTGAGGCTAGATAAGGCTCATGAATTTACAACACAGCTTCCTAAACAAAGGCAAGGCAGATTAAAATACAGGGCTGAGTATTGCTATTATTGCTCAAAAAATGACATTGTGTGATTGGTTATTCAATTGTATACAGTCCCCAAAGTCACTTTGTACAGAGATTACTTAATGGAAAAATGATACCCACTTTCAAAGAATAGCTTATCAATTACCTTTCTTCCCATTTGGTCAATATAGTAGAGTTCAAGAATCGTAATTTTATTATCTTATGAAGAAAATTATTATAATTTCTAATATGCTAATCTAATAAGCTCTTCCCATGATGTTTCTGAATGAATATAAATTTATCAAGTGACAACTGATATTTGTTCTCCATGGACACAGAAAAGAACAACATTTAGAGAATTCTCCAGATACCCTTTCTTGTTTTATTCTCATATCTATACATTTGTATGTCTATACGGCAACCTATAATTTATAAAATATAATTATATTTATGTATAACCAAATATAATATAAATAGCAATTACATGGAATATAGAATATATCTGTTATACAAAATGCCTATAATATATATACAATTGATGTAAATTTGCCTGGGTTTAGTCTACTAGCATTATTGTATCTTCCCAGAATAACAAAATCTGCCAATGTACCATTAGATTTTCTTTTAGATATTATTTTCTTGAAGTTTCATATGATTAATTTTGTTCTGTCCTTTAGTTTTCTTCAGGATTAGCATAACACATTTATTTCCTTAGAAACAGAATAAGCTATAGAAATGTTCAAATCAACACCCTCCCACCCACATACATGCGTATATACATACATGTGTACATATATCCATACATACATGCTGCATATAAAATTTGGGGTTCCAGTTCACCACTGGAGGCCCATAAGAATGGCTCTCCAAAATATGAATTGGCATTTCAATTTGGCCCAGTTTCACCCTAAAGTTAACAATTCTGTGCTCACATTTCAGAAAGGTTTAAGGGACTGCTGAAGATGGAGTCTGATAAGCAAATTTTAGTATGGCTCTGCTTGCTGTCTCATTTTTCTTTTTCTCTTTCCATTTTAAATAATGAAGGAGATAAGGCTGGAAAGGTCAAATGCTTTAGGTTTTGTCAGACAGTTTGGGATTTCTCCAGTGAAGAATACATCCCAATTCCCTGGAATGTCAAATCAGCAGCTGAGTCGGTCACTAGAACCAGGACAGATGGGACCCCCCAAGAGGGTTGGCCCACTTCCCTTCTTAGCTCAGACAATTAAAACTTGAAATCATAGATTTCTTTGACCTCACATTTGTTTAAAAACAAAACAAAACAAAAAACCCCACAACTATTCTTGTTCACCTTCAAGAGAGAGTTCAAGCCAAAGATTTGAAAACTATTCCTCTAGAGAAAGATCAGGAAGGGAAGCAGATGAAGCAGAGGTAGAACATTATATTTTTATACAGGTTACTTAATTTAGAAATGTAAGTGTCCATTGTGTAGAAGATTGCACGTGGAAAAAAGAAATTGTGTGTTGTTGATCAATAATTCCATTACTCCGATTGGGGTCTAATGATTGTCCTGAAAAATGTGACTTGGATGCCTTAAGCTAATACCCTGACTTGCTATAGGATTTTTTTTTTTTTTTTTGCATTGAAAAGCTTCACAAGCCTTAGTGTTTTTTTCTTCTATAAAATGTGGAGATAGATGGGAGCATAACATGATTTTAGAAATAGCTTATTAAGACAGGGTTCTCATCTAATTGGCATATGACAGTGTCCAGCATCATACTTGATACCTAATAGGTTCCCAGTAAGTGCTTATTAAACAAAGGAATGGATGAATAGTTGATTTTTGGTTAGAAGTCTCCAGTTTTGCCATAGACAAGCCAAATGGTTTTGTGGAAAGTATTTAATTCCTTTTGTGTAGCTTCTTCTTCTTAGAGTTTCTGTGGATATTAGGAAGATTAATAAGGTATTGACCCAAATAATGTTATTAATTCACTTAAGAACAGAGTATTTTAATCGTGTTAATATTATTTGTGTGAATTACAATTATTGGTTATTTTTAGAGTTCTGACTGTCATTGCTATCTCCAATTTCAACCAAGACATCTCTACACAGAATTTTTTGAAAAACGTTCTAATAATAGTATCATTTGTAGCACTGTTGCTGTTGTATTATGACATAAAGTCATGATATACATATATTTCTATCAAAATAAAAATTATTTAAGTTCCAAGTTTGTGTTAAATACCTATAGCATCTTAATTACTGTTTGAATCACTGTGGATATAACAATAAACCATAGACAAATCTCTGAATTTACATTCTAGTTGGGATGGCGGTGTGTAAAAAGATAAGGAAGTGAAAAAAAAGAAAAATATAAAAAATTCTTAGAAAAGATATATAGGGTAAATGTGACAGAAAGTGAATGAAGGGGTGAGTGATTTTATTTATTTATTTATTTATTTTTTTTTTTTTTTGGGGGGGTGAGTGATTTTAGATTGGGTGTTCAGAAAGAACTTTCAGAAGAGATGGTATTTGAGCTGAGCCTGGAGGTATGTGAAGGAACCAGGGCAAACATCCTAATAGAAAATGAGTCTGGAAGGATATAAGGACAGCCATAAATTTATTATCACCGAACACAGACAACAGATGTATAATAATATATTTATATTCAAATTGATGCACAAAGGAAAAGCTAATGACTTTTTCCTGTGTCCTTTTGTAAAGCTGTTATTTCCTTTAGTACCAGAAGAAGGAAAAAAAAAAAACTAAAATAAAATCTGAGTTTCAACATTTGTTTCCAGGGACACTTGGGCGGTTCAGTGGTTGAGTGTCTGCCTTTGGCTTAGGGCGTGATCTCCAGATCTGGGGATCAAGTCCCGGGATCAAGTCCCTATAGGGGACTTGCTTCTCCCTCTGCCTCTCTCTCTGTGTCTCTCATGAATAAATAAATAAAATCTTTTAAAAAATAAAAATTAAAAAAAATCAAAATTTCTTTCCAATACATTGTTCCAGTCTAGTTCTTGGATGTGCTGGGGCCTCAATAGGTCACTCCCACTGGGCAGTGGTAAGTAATCCAACCGCATATAAGCATGTGAACATACTTGACTTTATAATTAGAAAGTGTTCTGAGAGAGGATTGAGCGCTGCTTGTCTTTCGTGCTCTTTGTCTCAAAGTAAAAGGAAGGTGAGGCTGTAGCAGGAGGTGTTAAGAATGGGAAAGTGGACTGTGAATACCTTAGTATATCCTAAAGATGAAAACATGTTGTTATATATGGTTGATTGTCTTAAAATACTGTTAGGGGTAAAAATAAATGTGTTTCCCACAAAAGAAAGCGAAATGCAGTTTGGATTCAAATATATCATTAAATGCTAGCTCAAATATTAAGAAGAAAATATAAATTTACATCTTTCATCATGGAAATTTCAAAACATAAAATTGGAAAGAAAAAAGAGTGATGAGCTTGTAGGTGCCCACCAACTACTTCAACATTCATCAGACCTTCTCCTATGTCCTTTTACTTAACCCTCACTCCAGTTTTTATCAGAATAATGGGAAGCAAATCATAGATTGACAATATTTCACACAGATACTCCATTATGCTTCAACATGCTTTAACACACAAGGTCATACTTTTAAAAATATCACCACAATGACATTATCACACCTAACAAACATAAAGACATTTTGTTCATGACGTTTCATAATCAAACCATATTCAACTCCCTGATCACTTTAGGTGTGTCTTTTTGTAGCCGGTTTCTTCAAACCAGCATCCAAAAAATAAAACAACAACAACAACAACAACAACAACAAAAAAACCCACACACGGTCCACACCTTGAATCCGGGTGTAAGTCTCTTAAATCTCAAGTCTATAATAGCCCTTCTTCTCTAAATTTTCATTTGTTTGGGAAATTGGGCTATTTGTCTTGTGAAATAGCCTATACTCTGGATTTGTTTGATTGTTTCTTTATGCTATTGTTTAAATTGTTTCTCTGTTCTACATATTTCCCCTCATTAGAGCTTGATTAGACTCAGAATCAATGATTTTTTTTTTCAAGAATATTCGGTAGCAGTGATTAGTGTATCTGTATCACATGTGAAAGCAGGCACTAAATAGTTGGTCATCACAATTTTACTAATGTTAAGATCAGTCGAGGAGTTAACATACTGCTGGCCTGGCCTGGCCTGACCCCATCTATTATAAGGGTTCACATCAATATTATACCTAATATTCTTAGTATCTGTTGATGAGCATTGTCTACGCCATTATTTCATTAAAGGTTGTAAGGTAGTTTTTTTCAACATATGATTCTATTTTCCATCTAGAATTTTCCTATAAAGAGAATTTTTGGGGCACCTGAATGGCTCAGTTGGTTAAGCTTATGCCTTTTTGGCTCAGGCCATCATCTCAGGGTCTTGGGATCATGCCCCGTGTAGGACTCACTGTTTAGCAAGGAGTCTGTTTCCCCATCTTCCTCTCCTTATCCAACCACTTGTGCTCTCTCTCTCTCAAATAAATAAACAAAATCTTAAAAGAAGAAGAAGAAATTTTCCTCATCCATTATTTGGTTACTATGAATTGTTCTATAGTATTTTAAACTATTGTTCATGGATTGAGACAACCAGATGAGCAATACAGTAGATACAGAGTAGTGATCTATTTATTTTAAGATGCAATCTCTGGCTGAGAACTTAAGGAGGCTTTACAGAGAAGCTGGTGTTTGAATTGACTTTCTTTCTTTCATTCATTTGTTCTTCTCTCTTTCTCTGCCCCCCATCCCCCCCTTTCCTGTCTTCCTCCCTTCCTCTCTCACCAGTATTTAGAATGGTCAGATTTTTTTTGTGATGATGGTGGTGGTTTTTAAATTTTGGCATTTCTTATGTTTGTATAGGGGATACCTTTTTTTTTTTTTTTTTTTTTTTTTTAATTTTTGCTTCTCCGGTAGCTAATGATGTTAAGCATCATTTCATGTGCCATTAGCCATTCATATCTTTTTAAATCTTTTATTTCATTTTCTTGTTGAATTGTTTGCCTTCTTATAATTATATTCAAAAAGTTACTATATTCTAGTTACAAGCTCTTTGATATATATGAATATATCCTACCAATCTGTGGCTTGCCTTTTGTTACGTAATGGTATCTTTGGAGATCAGAAGCCTTTAAAGTTGAAATTTATTATTTTCTTGTATGGCTCATGCTCTTTTGTTCTGAGAAATTTTGCCTACCCCACAGTCACAAAATTTTTCTCCTAGGAATTTTATAGCTTTAGGTTTTTCACTGAAGACTGTAATCCACTTTGAGATAATTTTTGTGTATGGTGTGAAGTAAGAGTAGATATTCACATTTTTTTCTGTACAGGTATTTGTTTATTGGAAAGTCTTTTCTTTTCTCATTGAATTACCTGGCATCTTTGTAAAAAATCTATTCACACATTTGTTTGTCTGTTTCTGAACTATCTCTTCTGTTCCATTGATCTATGTTTATCTTTTTTTTTCTATTTTTTTTTAAGATTTTATTTATTTATTCATGAGATACATACAGAGAGAGAGGCAGAGACACAGGCAGAGGGAGAAGCAGGCTCCACGCAGGGAGCTCGATGTGGAACTCAATCCCGGGACTCCAGGCTCACACCCTGGGCTGAAGGCAGATGCTCACACCCTGGGCTGAAGGCAGATCCCCACCCAGGGATCCCTATGTCTATCTTTTTGAAAAAGGCCAAATTATCTTGATTACTATATTTTTATATTTTATAGTAAGTCTTCAAATAAGGTGGAGTAAATCTTTCTACCTTTGTTCTTCTTTTCAAAAATGGCTTTGAGGGGTGCCTGGGTGGCTCAGCAGTTGAGTGTCTACCTTTGTCCCAGGATGTGATCCTGGCGTCCCTGGATCGAGTCCCACATTGGGCTCCCTGCATGGAGCCTGCTTCTCCCTTTGCCTGTGTCTCTGCCTCTCTCTCTCTGTCTCTCATGAATAAATAAATAAAATCTTAAAAAAAAACTGGCTTTGATTATTCTAGATTATTTGCATTTCTAGATTTTAAAATCAGCTTATCTGTTTATACAAAAAAAAAATGAAGAAGAAGAAGAGCAAGCCTCCTGGAATCTTGATAAGAATTATGTTGAATCCATACAAAAATTGCTATATTTAATAATAATATTGACTCTGGTCAATTAGTTATTAGCAAGGGCACTATGTTAATTAAATGGGAGAAAGAAAGTATTTTTAGCCAATGGTTCTGGGACAACTATATACACACATTAGAGGGAGGGGGAGAATGACTTCTATATCTACCTCATTCCATGCCCCCAAATTAATTTGAAATGATAATACTTTTAGACATGAAACCAAGAACTGTAAAGCTCTTGAATAAAAGCAAATAAATGCGTTACCTTGTAGAAAGTAAAGATTTCTTGCATACAACCCACAAAGTACAAACTATAATAGAGAAAAAATCTTGATAAATTAGAGATCATCAAAATTAAAAAACATCGGCTCATCAAAAGACATCATTAAGAAAATGAATAAGCAAGCCACAGCCTAGAAGAAAATATTCAAAATGCATTTCACACAAATAAATTATATCAAGAATACAGAAAGGATTCCTAAAAATCAATAATAAAAAGACAAACAATCTAATTAAAAATGAGCAAAAGTATTGAATAGACAATTTACAAAGGAAGATATATGAATGACCAGTAAGCATGTGGATAGGTGCTTAACATCATTAGTCATCCTGGAAATGCAAATTGAAAACTCAATGAAGAATGCAAATTGAAACTCCAATGAGATACCATTTCACACCTGCTTAGAATAGTTGAAATCATAGAAATATAAGACACTATAAAATGATACTGAGGATGTGGAGCAACTTTACTATTTGCTGGGAATGTGTAAAATGGGACAAACATTTCTTGAGAACCGTTTGGGTATGTCTTATAAAGTGAAATATAGCTCTATCCTCGAGTGCCACTTTAATTCTTATCTCTGCCTCCTATTGGTAAGAGAGACAGCCCAGGGCCTTGACATTGTTCAGGGCTCCGCATACACCTGGCTGTGTCTTTTACTACCAGGAGCTGATTAATGTGCCTCTCTTTATTACACAGTTCTGGGCCTCAGTTAAGATTGGGGAGTGGGAGACATTAGTACCCATCTAGACAACTATGGTAAAATATGCTCAGCTTCTACCTAATTGAGCCTCCTGGGACAGAGAAGTTTCTCAATATGTGATGTAGACTGAATCCTAGGTCTTTTTTTTTTTTTTACCTTTAGTTCAGAATAACTCTCATTCTTTCTTTATTTAACACTTCCATGAGGCTGAGGACTAAGCAGTTGACCGCTGTAGGCAGCAGAAGGCCTGAAACAAGTTGAAGAAAACAGAAGTTGAAAAAGGAAAATGATGAGAGAAAGGAATAAGGGCTAAAAGAAAGAGAGGACAATGTTGTCCTGATAGGCTTGAGTTCATGCATTTTAAATAATTAAAGAATAAAATAAAAGGAAAAAAATACCCACCTCGGTTTAATTAGTGCATGACCTAATTTATGCGATAGTGTGAGCTGTGTAGTTGAGTACAGGGCACTTTCCTATTGAATTCCCATTTCTGCAATTGTGCCACTTACTTTTTTTTTTTTTTTTTAATATCATGATTTCCACTGGTTCCTGTTAAGCTTCATTTTGTTGATTTCTGATTACTTCTTCAATTTAACAATGTCATTTTGAATTCTAATACCATCCTCCAGAGCGCTGCCCTCCCTGAACCTTCCTAGGTTTCATTTGCAAGTTTGGGAATAAACTCTATTACCATTTCATGGTTGAAAATATTAAATATGCAGTTTGAAATGCATAATAAAATTCCCTAAACTATTTCAAGGCTTCACAAACATTAAGAATGATCAAATCCATGGTGTCCTCATGATTTAAGGCTTAGAATTTTTATTTTGCTCTAAAACATCAGCCCCTGATATTATATAAATTGTTATTTACACACAGCTAGAAGGAATTTTGGAATTCAGTGTCATTCCAGTCTAAAACTCACATCAGGGAGCCAGCATCACTTGCTAATTAGGGAATATGAGTAGAGCTATACCTCCAAATCAAATTTACACAGAGATGTTTGTTAAATAACAAATCAAAACTGCCAAGCTAAAGATTTTACCTTATTGCAACATGTAAACAGTTTTTTATGAATTATGCTCTATTTGAAATATGTGAAACATTTTAATTCACATCTGATGTTTAAAATATTTTCTCAGTAAGGAACAGGTGTCCATTGCACTTAATCTAGCAGCTCCATTTGTTAAATCTGACAAAAGTTTTAAATAAAAAGAAAGATTGTCTCATTCACCTCAAATTTTATAATGATATGCTGAGAGTCTTCTCCCAGTCTTGCTTCATCTGCTATTAAGACACATAATGCTTTCCCACTCTTCTCCTCCAGTATAATTTGGAGTCTTTTCAAGGGCTGCTTTGCCACATGAAGCTCCACTGTCTCCTGGTGGAAAAAGCAAGTTATGAGATGCCAGGATTCCTGGTTATTTTCAGTTGGCTGAAAACTGAATGCATAACTTGTTCACATTGAGATCCCTGAACACCCTTGTAAAAAATAATTTGTGCTAAACATTTTCTAAATTTTCTTCTCATGAACTGGGATCCTTGATTCATTAATCATCATCCTGCTTCTCAAAAATGCAATGAAGTATTACTTCTTAATACACAAAGCACTACTAGAATATTACTCATTGCCAGTAAAGAAGATACATACAGGGTCTGACACTCTTCCTGATGATGATGATGATGATGATGATGGTGATTATGATGATGGTGATGGTGATGATGATGATGATTTAATTGCTAAGATTTATTGAATGTTATATGCTTGGTACTACTCTAAGTGCCATGCATATTCATGTAATCTCACACTAAATCTTATTTACAGAACAGTAAGCTGAGCAGAGAGAGGTGAAGTATCTAAGTAAGTAGGTAATAGAATTGAGCACTAAACCTCACCATCTGAAGCTGGCGTTCATGTACCTACCATTACACAACTTGCCTCCGGGTGATATGAACTGTGGGTCCTAAACTGGGGAAGGCACTTTCTGGTATCTGAAGTTGAGAGAACATGGAGCCAAGTTATGGAGCCAAGTTAAATAAAAATCTTTCATATCACTTGAGTCTAAAAGTTGTAGGCACCACAGATTGGCATTTGTGAGGGAAGTTAGGTGGATTGGAGGAAGGACAGACTGAAAGTATGTAGGAAGGACCTTTTATACCTATTTCCTTATGAGGCATACAATCATCAAGTGGCAAAATGGAAGTAAATATGAAGTTAGATTTCATGATTCCAGTAAATTACATCTGGATTTTGTAAATACCTATATGATCTCTTAGCTACAGTTGAAGAGTGCATAAAATGAGAGAAAGTGAAAGAAAAGTAGATGCTCTTTATATAAATGTAGGAGCATGGACTCTTCTGTTATTTTTGTTAAATATAATTTTAATTACCTTATGTTATTCCATTGAACGGATATACCATAACTAAGCAATTGTCTTTTTGTAGGATGTTTAGGTCCTTCTAATTTTTCACTATTATAAATAATGGGGATAATGAACATCTTTGTATATGGATATTAATCCCTAGGTCCTTTGTTTGAATCCATAGAAATGGATTTGCTTGATAAAAGTTTATAGTACTTCCTAAGGCTCTTGATAAATTTTATAAGATGCACTTTGTTTTCCTACTGGAAATAAAATAGCTGCAATGAGTAAAGCATTAGTTAGCAGGCTGGGTTCAGGAGTCCTATGATGCCTTTCAGATGTTACTGAGCATAAGAAAGTTATCTCCCACTGTCCTTTCAAAGTGAGATACAATGACTAGGTTCCTTATATTTTTGCCAGGAAAGATTACCTGGGGAAATACAATACAAAACCTTAAACAAACATCTGAGAAACCTATTATTCCTGTCTAGCCACTGCCATTGTATCTTCTCATAGATAGTTGGATATAATAATTACTTATGCTCTTTCTTCAGGTATCTATTTGAAATTTGTCCAAGAATTGCACAGCTTCTGGGTAAATATAAAAAGTAATTTGTGTCAATACTGCCCAAAATTCCTTTTGACCCTTATAGGAGCTTCAGCTATTGAAAATAATATTGTATTACATGACGTCAGTTTTTATAATTGTATAAAGTTATATCACTTTATAGGTTAGACATAAATGAGTTAGATTAATATAAATCTTATTTATTTATAATTTATTATAACAATAGATTTTGAAAGTATTTTATAAGTTAAAAATAATTTTTTTAAAAAGTTTGTTTTATTTTTTATTTTTATTTATTTATTTTTTTTAGTTTGATTGTTTTATATCCCTTCTTCTATTGATATGTGGGACTGAGTTTTCCATGACTAAGAGACTTCCCCAAAGGGCACCAAGTTCTACCAGACTTCAGCATTTGGTTTGACTGATTTTTAAACCTACTCATTTACCTCAGAATCTTCCTTATTTTATGACTACATGTGAGTAGCTAAATTAAATTTCATACTCCAAAGGGAAGTACAGTGTTTCTTGAACCTAAGAAACCCTTTTAAGAGAGATGATAGTTAAGTTTCTTTGAGTCATCTTTATGTTGTTGCAAAGAAGGAAGTTAAGCTTGCCGTAAGAGCCAAAACAAGTCTTCCTTTCCAAATTTAAATACAGCGCTGGCATAAAAATGAGTTCAGAGACCAAAGAGAAGTCACATTATTAGATATAGAATTGAACTTTCAGGGTTTATAAAGTAGGGCACCTTGGTTTTATGGAACTTGAAAATAAACATATATGAAAAGTTGAGAATAACAAATATTGGTAAAATGATATTTGCAAAGTAGATCTATAAGATGTTATGAACTGAATGTCCTCAAAAAGTTCCCATGCTGAAGCCCTTACCCCAGGGTGCATGTGTTTTGGAAATGGTATCCCTAAAAAAATGTATTAAGGTTAAATGAAGTCATGAGGATGAGGTCCCAATCAGTTAGGGTTAGTGTCCTTATAGGAAGAGACACCAGAAAGTTTACACTCTCTTCTGTTTTATAAATGTTCTGATGCATTGCAAAGCCATGGTCCAAAGAAAGTACATTTATTTAGTAAAAGTTAAATAGCAAGTAAATAGCAAAGCCAGAACCAGATCCAATCATTCTGAAACCAAGTCCAGTTTCTTCCCATTAACCAAAAAGTGCTTAATAAGTACTCACCAAGTTGGATTGAACTGAATGGATTCAACTGATGTACTTATGGTAAAAGAGAAATCACAGACGTCCAAAAGCACAGCCATGTGTTGCCAGTACAGTACTATAAAGACACTGTACAGATAAAGAATATTCCTGAGAAACCATTATATTAAACCTTTCTTTCCTTAAATTACTGCTCATCTTTTTGGTATTTTTTTCTATATAGAGTTTTAATCTTGTTTTCCCATCAATGGAAACACAATATTATCTTTATTTTTCTTCCAGCTTGATTTACTTAAACAAACCTACTCTGCAGTTGGTGACCCCTAAAAGTATTAATATAAAATGGGAGACTCTCCAGAAATCAACGACATGTAGGCAACATTGCTTTTTTGTTCATTTTTCTTAAATGAATACAATTTGAGCATTGTCCTTAGCTAATCACATGAGACTAAACTCCCCTTTTCCCCAGCTTCCCAAAACTTAGAGATAGTAACACCCCCCAAAAAGTCCCTTTAACCCAAAGGATAAATATGTTTATTTTGCCTCATATAAATTCATAGCCATTTCTTCTCAGCACTCTTACTATATTTCTCAGTAAACACGGAAGAGAGAGGGTTATATTTGTTTTCTCAGAACTGGCTATGGCAAAGGAAAAGAAAAATTAAAGTTTATTTTGTACCCTTTCTTTGTGTGCTCCTAGCCCACTAGCCCACAATTTTCCAAATCACAGACCATTAGTTGTCTCAGTTATGGAACTCTAAATGGTTTTTCTGTGCGTGTGTACTACAACTGATATATTGAAATAACCCCCAATCTAGGACTTCCTCTCCCTCTCTTCTTCTCTGCTGAGAGAACACCCATATATTGCTATCAATTCTGTCCTCAAATTATAGCTTGGAATATGGATAATCTTGATGAATAGTCATGCTAAGTCTGGTGGGTATCTTTGCAATAGTTCATTCAGAACTATTCACAGGGATCCCTGGGTGGCGCAGCGGTTTGGCGCCTGCCTTTGGCCCAGGGCGCGATCCTGGAGACCCGGGATCGAATCCCATGTCAGGCTCCCGGTGCATGGAGCCTGCTTCTCCCTCTGCCTATGTCTCTGCCTCTCTCTCTGTATGACTATCATAAATAAATAATAAAAAAAAAAATTTAAAAAAAAAAAAGCTTTAAAAAAAAATTAAAAGAAAAAAAAAAAAAAAAGAACTATTCACAGTGGTAGGCATTGTCCTGCCTTTCAACCTGCCTTTCCAAGAAATTAAGACTGAAAGGATTATTTGGCTATATGGGCCTGCCACAATTTAAGGGAGGTGCCTAGGTCTCAGGGTCATGAGCTCAAGTCCCGCATTGGGCATGGAGCCTGCTAAAAAACAAAACAGAAGCAAGAAACAACAACAACAAACCAGGTCTACTTAGGAAACCTACTCACCTCTGGTATCTAATCTGCCTGCTAACAACGATCTGTTGAAGTGTCCTACCAGTGGTATAACTTTTTAGTCCTTGAGCAACACTTGCAGCATTCTGTATGAATCTCCATATAGAATATTTTTTTACGGTCTATCCTATAAACATTTTACTTTGTGGTTGGACACTAATACTATCTTAGATGTTTTCATCTTTTCTTCTAGCATCTTTATGATAAGCTTCGTTTTCATGGTTTTGCTTTTGAAGGAATGAGGAAAGAAAGTGAGATCACTTTCATAATGAAGTAATTTCTTTTTTTAAGACTTTTAGGGGAACAATTAAGGGGGGTACAATAAAGATGTTGGGCAGTCAGCTAGGTTTACTCACTGACCATGCAATTTACTACTAGTGATCAGTTTATGTCACAGTTCTATTATCCAGCAATATTAAAACATTTTATACATCAGAGAATTTCAAGTTCATTTGTGAATTGCCAGAACTGCAAATGTTAAACTCCTAAATGCCTAAAGTTTATTGGTTTTGAGCAGGTTTCAAATATATCTGGTATTTACCTGAAATGACCACATCTAACCTTTTCTCTATTACCTTCTTAGTGTCTCTAAGGCAAGTAACTCCAGGCTTATGTTCTACTCGTGCCATTTATGACCTAGAACAACAGGAGGAAAATTCTCCCCTCTCAGCAATAGCTGTTCTTCCTTGTTCTGGGGTTCTTAAAGCAAAAACAAAAGCAAAAACCAGGAAGGAAAAAAAGCAAAAAAAAAAAAAAAAAAAAAAAAAAGGAAAAAAACCTACCGTGGGGAAGCCTGAAGCTGCAACACAAATAATGATTATTCCTGTCAAGGTTTAGCTGTGGTTGCTAAGTTACTGGCCTGTTCTGAAAAACCTTGAAGTATGGGACACATTAGGAGCTCGTTAGGTCCTGGTGACTTACAGTAAATGTACAATTTGTCTCTGTGCTAAACACACTTCAAAAATAACAATAAAGTAACGCACATGACTTAAATTTGTGACCTTTTTTTTTCTTATTTCATTTCTCCTCCTCCTCACCCAACATCTTATACTCTAGTGTTCTTACAAAAGCAACATTATTGGAAAAAATAAACAGAAGGATTTTGCAATGGATGGGAGCAAGATATATTAGCTTAAAGCCTTTGGCATTTAATGAAGGTGTTCACAGAAAGAATCTTATAAAGGGTTGAGAAAAACTAAACATAGATTCCATAATAACTGTTTACAATACAGGCTGCAAGGCCATCAGCTCACTTTGGTAGAGTGCCTATAGTGGGTCTATACCAGGCTGCAAATCCTCTTGGGGATATGAAGCACTTTAATGTATTATCTTATACTTGTATCCATTTTCTGCTTATCCCATTAACATTGTTTTTCCAATTCATAGATCTTGGAGTAAACCTAGAGATTTCTATTTGCAATTCAAAATCATATGTGGGGAATATCACATTCTTTGCAGCCCAAGCTTGATGGTAGTTTTAGTTTACTAAATCATTTCCATGGGTGGTTGGGTTTCCTTTTCTCCCTTTACCGCATCCAGGTTTCCACTCTCACTATTAGTGTTCTTTGCTGCAAGATGCAACTTCTCATGTTTTGACAAGATAGTGTTAGGGTAAACGAACAGAAAGAGTGCAATTGGAGGAAATGGGTAGGAGAGAACAGGGTAAGCAGGGATAACATGTGGGGCCAGAAAAGATGGGGAAGAGCAAGAAGAGAGGAGGTGCCCAAGGATCTTTGGGCATTCTCTAGCTGTTGCAAAGCTGGAAAATTGCAAAAATAGGAAGTAGCCATTGTGGATTTTCTTGTGAACACCCAAATAATTTAAATAATAGCTGACTAGCATTTGGGAATTGGGCTCAAAGAGCTGAAGGTAAGCCTTATGAAGGAGAATCCATCACATTTCCTGTGCTAACTTTACAAACCTACTTTAATCTTTAGTTGTGTTCATCTGCAGTCAAGGATTTTATTTGGCTCTGAGAAAACTTTATAAGATGTTTAAATCTGGGCAGCCTGAGTGGCTCAGCGGTTTATTACCACCTTTGGCCCAGAGCGTGATCCTGGAGACCCAAGATCAAGTCCCACGTTGGGCTCCCTGCACAGAGCCTGTTTCTCTGTCTGCCTGTGTCTCTGCCTCTCTCTCTCTCTCTTTCTGTCTCTCATAAATAAATAAATAAAATCTTAAAAATAAACAGCACAAATCAAAGGTAACACTAGTTGAAATTCTTGCCTCATCACACTCATGTATATATATATATATATATATATACACTCATATATATATACTCATGTATATATATATATGCATATATATGCATTTTTCCTTTCTGAATAATTTTTATAAGAGATTGCCACACATAGCCATTAAAACCACTTTACTTTTCTCTTTTTGGCCCCAAATAATGATCTAGATTCTCTCAAAGCATCCATGCTATTCCTTCAGATAGTCACATTCTGAAATAACTCTCCCGTTGCCCCACGGTTCTTTGAAAATCATGCCTTCTGGGATCCCTGGGTGGCGCAGCAGTTTGGCACCTACCTGCCTTTGGCCCAGGGTGCGATCCTGGAGACCCGGGATCCAATCCCACGTCGGGCTCCCGGTTCATGGAGCCTGCTTCTCCCTCTGCCTGTGTCTCTGTCTCTCTCTCTCTCTCTGTATGACTATCATAAATAAATAATAATAGAAAAAAAATTAAGAAAAAAGAAAATCATGCCTTCATCTGTGAATGTCCTTACGTTAAACAAAGTTTCCAATGAAAAAAGAATTTCCACATCAACTCCCATTCCCCTTAGTGAGAAAAACAAAACAAACAGAATGGATGCTCTGGAAGGTGAAAAATTCCATGGACCATCAAAAACAGACCCTAATTCCTTTTTCAGTTTTCCCAGCTATAATCTGTTTATATATACATATATATAATCTGTAATAACAGATTTAATACAACATGATATTTTCATAATTAGTTGATGATTGTTTTCTTTGTTGACTTTAGAAACTCTTCATGATTGTAGTGGACTGGATTAATTTATTGATTATATTTGTCTGTCCAGCACACAATATGTTATATCATTGACTAGCCACAGGTATAGACGTGAAATGTAGGTATAATGGCTAGTATTCGAACAGAACCCTACAGAATTCTTTCATGAGTTAATATGCAAATGTTGAGAGAAGAAATTTCTCTGTCTTTCCACTGGATCTGCTAAATTGGGAGGTTGTGAGTCTAGTTAATAGTCACCGTCTTGGGGAAAGCCTTCTACTGCAACATAAAGCCCAACAGAGATGAGCAGTAATGAAAGGCAGGCAGTGTGACCCCTGGCAGCGCAGGATCAAGATTCTAGTACCTGAAGCTCTGATGCCACCAACTCTCTATCCTGCTTCATCAGTTTCCCCACTTTACATTCCCACCAGCATAGAGATAATCATATAATAAGGGCCCAAAAAATAAAGACTAATTTTATAACACCTCCAATCACTATCTCACTTCCCTACATACTCTTCAAAAAAGTTGTCTATAATCACTGACTCCAATTCTAACTATCCCCTTTCTTCTTTTTAATTTTAATTATGTTATCTTTGGTTCATTCAGAAGACTATATGCAACACATCTTACATTATGAAGCAGAATAATCCAACTTAAGAAATATAACATTGCCCATTTTGTTTCATATGCCCCTGTGTTCCTTTATATCCCATTCCATTGCCTTCCCTAGAGAAAAAGTTACTATTTTAAATTTTGTGTATGTCTCTCATTTTTTAATTATTGTTTTAAGATTATTTATTTATTCATGAGAGACACACAGAGAGAGGCAGAGACACAGGTAGAGGGAGAAGGAGGCTCCCTGAGGGGAGCTGATGTGGACTCGATCCCAGGACCCCGGGATCATGACCTGAACCAAAGGCAGATGCTCAACCACTGAGCCACCCAGGTGCCCCTCATTTTAACAGCTTTATCCAAATAGTTTTCCACAAACAACATGTCATCATCTCCCTTGAAATATTGGTCAGACTCTTGTATTTATTGCTTCACTGACACTGCTGTTGGCCTGGTCACCAGACATCTTTACATTGCCAAATTCAAAAGAAAGCCCCCAATCATCATTATCTTGATCTATCAAGAGTTCTTGACATGCATCATTATTCCCTCTTTTTGAATATTTGTTTTGATTTCTCAGGAAGCACCATGTATGGTTTTCTACTTCCTCAGTGAGTGATCCTTCTCAGTCTCTTTTGCTGGATGCTCCCCATTTTTCTAACCTCTCTGTTAGAATCCTAGGGCTTAGACTTTTATTTTTCTATACTCACTTCCTGGGTGATCTCATCTAGGCCATAGCTATAGAGTTGATGACTTCAAAATATATGTCTTCAGTTGTAAACTCTTTCCTAAATTATAGGTTTGTTTATCCAACTGACAACTCTGTCTCACTGGGAAGTTCAGTACCATATCATACTTATTATGTGTAAAATCAAGCTCTTTATCTCCTCATTCTTCCTCTGTCATTCCATTTCAGTAGATGGTAACTTCATTTTTTTTTTTCAGTTGCTCAATAAAATCTCTGAAATGAACTTAACCCCTCTCTTTCCTTCACACACCACACTTTCTAACCATTAGCAAATCCTATTTTCTCTGCCTCCAATATATCCAGAATTCAACCTCCTTCTACCACTCTACTGTTACCATTCTGGTGGAAATTACCATCTTCTTCTGTATTACGCAGTGTTCTCCATAGAGACAGAAGCAATTGAATGTAGCTGTAGAAACATAGATAGAGACATAGACATAGATGTATACATGAGATTTACTATTAGAATTGCTCCTTGCAGTTATAGAGCTTGAGAATTCCTGTGACCTGCCATCTGCAAACTGAAGAAACAGGAGAGCCAGTATTGTAATTCAATCTTGAGTCCAAAGGCCTGGAGGGAGTGGGAGAGAGGGGGGAGTGGAAGAAGATGATGTTAAGTCCCAATGCGAGTCCAAAAGCCAGAGAACCAGGAACACTGATATCCAATGGCAGAGGGTGAGTGTCTCGGCTCAAGCAAAAGAGTCATTCTTAAAAAATAAAAAATAAAAAAATAAAAATAAAAAGATTTTATTCATTTATTCATGAGAGACAGAGAGAGAGAGAGGCAGGGACACAGGCAGAGAGAGAAGCAGGCTCCATGCAGGGAACCTGACATGGGACTCATCCCAGGACTCCAGGATCATGCCCTGGGCCAAAGGCAGGTGCCAAACCACTGAGCTACCCAGGGATCCCAAGAGCGATTCTTCATTCTCTTTCTGTCTTACATTACTTACATTATAGCACTTATCAACTTGGAATATTTCTGTTTCTGTCTCTATCTCTCTATAAACTTATTTGTTATTGTTTAACACAAGGTTCTCAGTCAAGGCACTATTGGCATATTGGCTGGAATAAATTGTCAAATGGCCTTGCTTGTACATTATGGATGTTTAGCAGTGTCCCTGGCGATACTCACGAGATACCAGTAGCAACAGATGTCCAGACAATCATCTGGACATTGTCATCTGGACATTGCCAGATATCCTTTGGAGGATAAAATCACCCCACTGTTCAAAACCCATGTGAATATAAGCTTCAAAAAAGCAAAGACTTTGTATTATTGGTTGCTGTATGACCAATTTATAAGGGCTCAAAAATATTCCTAAAATGAATGAATGAAAGCATGGATTCTATGAGTTATCTCAATATTCTTTCCATTAATATGAGCTTACAAGTACCTTTTTGCTTATTTTTAATATTATTTAAATGCAATAAATAAACATATAGTGTATTATTAGTTTCAGGGGTAGAGTTCTGTGAGTCATTGGTTGCGTATAACACCCAGTGCTCATTACATCAAGTGCCCTTCTTAGTGCCTATCATAGTAACCCATCCCCTCTCCACTCCAGCACCCCTGTTTGTTTCCTATGGTTAAGAGTCTTATGGTTTGTCTCCCTCTCTGATTTTGTATTATTTTTTCCCCTCCCTTCCTCTATGATCCTCTGTTTTACTTTATTTGAAATGGCTTTTTGTTTTGTACAACTGAAAGACTTGTCAGAATGTTTGGAAAATATAGAAAGAAAATACATGGTAGTAAAAAGGAGTAAATTTTCAGGATGGCAAAGATCACTTGTTTAAACTAGCCAGATTAAAAAAAAACAACAACAAAAACAAAAAAAAAAAAAAAAAAAAAAAAACTAGCCAGATTTGTATGCTATGTATTAATGCACTGGGGTAAAAGTGGATATGGGCAATAAAAAAAAAAAAAAAATCTTCAAAAGGGCAAATTTTCTATAGTTAAAGTAATTGGTACTTCAATGTATACTGTGCAGAAACTCAGGCATGCCAGTCATTACACTTCTCTTAGTAAATATCTTTTGGCAACCTAAAAATCAGACGCTTCCCTGGGCATCACCATGTTGGAAAACAGTGCATCTTCCACCCATTCTCTAATCCCGTGTTTAAACACTGTTATAGTATGTTTTTTTCTAAAGTATCCCTGGAATACATACGTGACTAAGTCAGCAACTTTGCTTTTGAGATGTTCATAGTTGAGTAATAGAGACACAAGGACACAAATAGTTAAAATCAACTGCGGGAGATATTTTACTCAAGATGTGTATCTATACCCATAGATCTCTATCTGTACATGTATCTGTATTCCTATCTATAAATGCAAGCTCACAGAACAAAGCTGTTAACTACACCTGGGAAGATGAACAGGCATGTTCAGAGAGGAGACATTGCCCTGGGGTTTTTCACAATGAATAGGTAAGTGATGAAAAGATGTCCATCTGGTGAATAAAGGAAGTAGACTATTCCTTACAGAGAGAATGACACGTATAAAGGATTGGAAGTGTGATGGGATTTGATATTAAAAGGGAATTCTCAGTGATGATGTGTAGCTAAAGCATACAATGTATAAGGAGGAGGCCTGAGAGAAGAAGAAGGTGAGATGAAGGAGGCCAGTTCATAAAGGGCCTTACAAGTTCCATCCACATGCATGGACTTTATCCTTTAGATGAGCTGCATCCACCCCACATTTGTGCGGGAGAGAAATCATATACTAAGATACGTATTTCTGGAAGACCACTCTTCATCTCTGTGGTTGGTATATGGTGGGGGGATATGTGACAAGAAGGATGTCCAATTAAAATCTTCCCTCTAAGGAGAGAAAATAAACTAACCAGGAGCAATGGGGATTGAGAGGTGAGGGTGGATTTGAATAATATTTATATGTGTGAATCCAGGAGTCTGGGTGATTGACTGAGAATGTGCGACAGAGAAGAGAAAAAGATGTCCCTGAGCATTCTCTCTTGGGCACTTTGAGACTGAAGATATTGTGGCAGCGATCACATGGAGAAAAAAAGGAAGGCAACCTTCCCATGATCCCTCCATGATTAGGGCAATGCTTGGTGTTCAGATATTTCCTAGTTTCTATGAATACTGATCACTCCTATTCAGATGGTAAATTCAGATGGAGCAGGAAAAACATATTAAACATCTGGGGCATCTCTGTACCAGAGTCATATTTTAAAAGCCAGTATGGCTCTGAAATCTTGATGCTGAAATCACAAGGCAGACTCTTAAAATATCAACTGCCTTTGGCTGAACCCTTTTAAAGGAATGACTCCCAGCTTTCCATGTTTATGAACTCCTTCATGGACAGTCACGGCAACTTATTTTCTTGGCTTCAGCCCTTCGCTTTGAGTTCACCACTTTTATGTGCGTCTCACTCAAGCTACATTATACATGTGACTTGGCAAGGCTTGGGTATGCGACTGTTAGTGAGTTAACACTGCCACCTAGCATCCGAAAGGCATCTCTGTCTTCTAACAAGAGGATCCCAGTCTCTCCTCTGGCATCATTGCCAGGATTCCTACCTTGAAAAGAGCTTGTTTACGATTAATTAGCATTGCAGGTGAAGAGCGTCCAGTTTTTATATCGACATTTCTGCGTGCTGTGCTAAATGTCTGGAGTGTCCATCACTGGAAAGTGCCAGAGAGAAGCCAGGACAGCTGTGTGTTTGTGTGTATGCTGTGAATGCGAGTATGTTCTACTTCAGGATGGAAAGCAGAGGGAGGAAGGAAGCCTGCAGAGGGAAGAAAGACGCACAGCGGGGCCTGTGCAGGAGACAACACCAAATCACTAAAGTCTAGGTGTCAGGAACCAAGGTGGTGGGGGCAAGAGAGGGTGTTGGGAAATGGATGGAAGGGGCAGGAGGGGAAATGGCATAGGCAGGAAGAGGAGAGGGAAATATAAACATTTTGAGTCCTCGAAGAAGGAAGAACATTTTCCAGATCTTTCCTTTTTCTCTCTTCTCTCCTCCCTCCTCCTCCTCCTTTTTCGGTACCTCCTCTTTTCCTCATCATTCCTTTTTGGCTGAATGCAAAGGACTCATTGCAGACTTGCCGGTCATCCTACCTAGAACCACCATTTCTTGGTCACGACCTGGCCTTTTTTATTCCACCCTGACATATATTTCTTGGATCTGAATACAGTGTTTTGTGTGCTTCATTAATTTCTATGTGGGTAATGCATGAATGGAAGATAGTTGTTCCGGTCAGTAATTATTAAATATGTCTAAAGGTACCTGGATGTTCTGAAATCCAAGCAGAAAGTATATGTTGTTAGGATTTTACAGAGATCACAGAGACGTGTCCCTTCTGCATGTAGGTGCCTCGCAAAGACATTTCAGAAAGAAGATCCTTCACGTACTCTGATCTGGGTTAAAGCACATTATTTCTCCCTGCTGCCCTCTGCCGTGACAGCTTGATGTTCAAAGTCTTTAAAGGTTTGCTTTAGGAAAATGTTTATACCTCTGAAAGAGAGTACCCAGGTCCTGATTTCTACAGTGTTTTCTTACCAGCAACAAATCCACACCAAACTCACAATATGTCACTGTCTGGCTTACTTCCTGGGTGGCCGCCTTTTTTCCTTTTCTTGCTTTTCTCCTCTTTTACACTCTCTCCAGGGTAAACAACCTATTACTTCACTCACCTACCATTTATATTCCCTGTTTCTCATAACATATACATTTGTAAGTAGATGTCTGTGTGTGTGTCTTGGGCCACCATGAAGGAAGAAATGAGTCTACTCCAAAACCTGGCAAGCTCCCATAGTAAGCGACCAGTCAGGGACAGCTTTCAGGTAAGTGTGGTCACCTGGCTGTTACTACTTCCTGCACTTTTTCCTTCTGTCACTGTCCTTGGGCCTTTCAACCTATCCCCATGGCATACTGTTTTCATTTTCCCATGAAACTAGCTCAGCACTTGACCCTCCTAATTCTTGAGAGAGCCATTAATAAAATCAAGTCTAGAACATTCCTCTTCATCAAGTCATCCTGTATTATTCCACACACGTTTTTTTTTCTTAAATAATCTCCTAGATGTATATTAGGTTTTTTTTTTTTTTTTAAATAGCATTCAATCAGGCTTCTGCTCTTGGGCTAGCAGCAACCCCCTTATCATCTTGTGGTCATGGAATACTCAGAAGTCAAACTGTATGTGCCATGCTTATTGCCTTATGGTGTTACCTTAATCTTATTCCATGAGTAGCAAGCCTTTTCTCACACTGGCCTTCCCTCCTTCATCCCTGTAATCTCCATATGAAAATTTCACATGGGCCCAAGCTCCTATAACCAGGGATGCAGCAAAACCAGCTTGCAGCCAAGTTGTACTGGGCAGTGTAGCAATAAGAATTAAAATCATTCATCTTCTTTCCATTGGCAGCCAGAAGAGAGCTTGGGGAGTGGGTTATGAATTATAGCATTTCCAAGGCAACCACAGAGAAAAGTAGAAGGTTCAGGATTTAGGAAGGTAGTGATACAGGTTAAGATAGGGGTCAGGGGTCTCTACCTATTTCGCATGGCAATTCTGCACTTGAATAATTCATACTTCATTCAGATAAATGTATTCCATGCTTTTGGTTTGGGATTGTAGTGATTAGTTTGCTTTACGATAGTGCTACATAGATTTAGCCCTTTATGATACCACTTGGACTCCTCTGTTTTGATCGAATCTAGTGACATATTGATTAATTTAAGAAACATCTTCTTTTAATGGTGCGTGGGGAAAATCCACTAATTCTGATTCAGATTTTCAAATAGATTTTTAGCATTGTCGATTTGGGGTAGAGGGTGTGACAACAACTCATCTTCTCTCTTTTCTTCCCCCCTACCCCCTATTAATACTGTGAGAATTCAAAACACTGTATGTCTCAGGGCCTACAAATTGCTTAGACAATAAAATTTGTATAGTTGAATTCCACTCAGTGGAGTGTGTCTGTTATGAAAAAAGATTGCTAGTTGGAGCTGGAAATTTACAACAGACACCCACAGGAAGGCATCCCGGTGCAAAACACACGAGGGCATACAGCTCTTCATACTGAATAATTGCAAGGAGCCATTTAGAATGATCAGGACCTGAAGCCTACGGAATTCACAGAGAGAGGCCTTCAAAGATTATTTTGTACCTGATACTAAAGCCAAAGGTTAATTTTTCTCCTAGCTTCATCTAGACATCAAGGTCTATCCTGAAGCATGAAAATGCAGAGGCTTCGCTGTGTTTATTTTATAATGCCTTTTTTTTTCTTATTTATTTGTTATACACCCTTAAAGAAGAAAGCTGTAAGTATAGAACATAAAATTGGGTATAATTTAAACATCAGGGGTTAATAGTGGGTTTCTTCTTTATTTAAGCTTCTTAATGCTCCCAAGATTCCTTTTCCTAATCTATGAAATGGAATAAGGGTGCTTTCAAATCTTTAGTTACAAATGAAATTATAGATAGTTATGCTCTTTTCTGCGGTTTAGTTATGTTTCTCACATCACCCTTATCCTCTACAGCACATGCATATATAGCATTTTTAAAATGCAGATGGCACAGTCTCTAGAGCTATAGAATGAAGGTAGTATTTATCTCAGAATTTCTATAGCTCTGATTACCTAAATATACTAATAGAAAAATTAGGCTAAGAAAACCAGTAACTAAGCAAGATGTTCTCCTAGTCATAGAGGGTATTGAAACTTCAGAACACGTATCAACCAACCTACAATTACTTGAGGAAAGGCAAAAGGAAACTGGGTGTAAACGATTCTATTTACATATTTTAGTCTTTTGCCATGACATTTGCAAATGGTGAGTTTCTGAAAACAGGAAGATATACCAGACTCGGTTTATAAACCAGTCTCAGTTTATAAATGTCTATCAAGATATGCACTTTCCCTGTTTTGGGGCTGAGGTGGAATTGAAGGACATTATCCACAGGTCTCTCACAATTCTCAAGTTTCATGGGCAGAGGTACCTTGATTCCACAAATAAAGATAGTGTCTCCCTTCAGAGCAAAGAGCAGGTTTGCTTAAATGTCTCTCATAATGAAAGACCATGACTCTCTCCAGGGCAAAAGTCAGCAGGCTTACTGTCCATTATAGAAGATTTGAGTTCACTAAGTTTTGAGTTATGCTCCTAAAATTCGACCTACTGTGTATTCAAGTGTAACCTGATTTCCTAACTGACCCTGCGGGAATTGAGGCCCAGGGAAATGTGGGAATGCTACGGTCTGGCTAATGATATTATTGCCAGTAATAAAGTTTTTCCTCTCTTGCCCAGTGGTCCCATGTTTTCTGCCAACATTTATGAAACTGAGGCAAGCTAACTTGTTACCTGGCAAGGAGAGTAAAATCTCAGATCCTTCATAGTTCCTGATAGGCAGCTTCTTTTCCCTTAGCCCAGGTCTCTACAGCTGCTAACCTCGCCATGATGGACGATGAGCTCTATGTGATGCTGGCTCAGAGCCCAAACTTTGGCAGCTTGCTGGTGAGACTGGACCTGCAGAGGCACCAGATAGGAGAGACCAGGTGACACAGTTTAGAAATGCAGGAAAGTTAGTGCTCCTTGAGGTGAACTTTGCTGGAAGGGAGAGAGGAAACAGGGAGGGAGCCTACGGATCAATATATCTCCCTATCTCCTCTTATAGAGACTTTCCTGAGATGTATTCTTCTCTTATGACCTTTCTAAGGGTAGTTCATGTGGCCAGCTCACTAATGTCCCTCTTTATATTTGTCCTTCCTTCCTTCTCTTGCTCGTCCCCCCTCGTTTCTGCTTCCTTGGGATTAGATTCTTTAACAAACAGTAGCATTTAATTTTTGCCACAGGTTTTGTTTTCTAGTTTTTCTAGTTTGTTTTCTGGTTAAGAGAGAAATTTAGGATATTTGTACTTCAAGGCCTAAATTTTTGCAATTAAAGTAGCTATGAAACTAAATTATATTAACAGAATGCAAATATATGTGCAAATTGACTAGATGTCCATGTGAGCTCTTTGAACATGAAAATATGGCAGAGATCCGCCCAGAAGATGGCCTTCTCTCAGGCACAGCACCAGGGCCAAGCAGCTTAAAGACTGTGTTGTTGATCTTCCTATGATTAAGAACAGCTTAAAGACTGTGTTGTTGATCTTCCTATGAGTAAGAATACTGCCAAATAATATTCTTAGTTGATCACTCTCTGCAGCTTTAGCAATCAAGACTTGCTGTGGTCCATTATTATTATGATCATTATCGTTGTGTTTTACAATGACTGTGACCAATAAGAAAGTATGAACTTCTGACTTATTTGGCGGAAATCTTCAATTCTGGATTCCAAGAAGATCCAGATCTCTTGGTTTTAGGACTGTATTCATATTGTATTTGACATGGATTAGATTTGAAAATTGATGCCCAAGAGGGAGATCACCAGAAGAGGAAGGAGGACCTATATAGATCAGGGATTAAAAGATGAACTTCATGTTCGCTAAGCTTGAGTTCAAATGTACTTTCACCACCTCCTACCTGTCAATATTCATCAAACCCCTTCATGTGCTGTTATGTGTTTATTATATCCCCCCCAAATTTCATATGTTGAAGTTTTAACTCTCAGTAACTTAGAATATGATCATATTTAGAAATCGGGTCATTGAAGATATAGTAAGTTAAATTACGATGAGGTCATTAAGGTGAGCCCTAATCCAACATGATGGGTATCCTTGTACAAAGAAAACACTCCAAGGGCACCTGGGTGGCTCAATTAGTTGAACGTCTAACTTCTAATTTCAGCTCAGGTCATGATCTCTGGGTTCTGGTATTGAGCCCTGAGTCTGGCTCTGCACTTAGCAGGAGTCTACTTGAAGATTCTCTTTTTCCCTCAGGCCCTGCCCCTGCTCACATGTGCGCTCGCTCTCTCTCTCTCTCTCTCTCTCTCTCAAATTAAAAATGAATAAATATATCTTTAAAAAATAAAAGAAAACACTCCAACATGCTATGTACAGAGGGGGAATGTCGTATGAAGATGAAGGCAGGGGGACGCCTGGGTGGCTCAGCGGTTGAGCATCTATCTTTGGCTCAGGACATGATCCCAGGGCCCCAGGATTGAGTCCCACTTCGGGCTTCCCTGCATGGAGCCTGCTTCTCCCTCTGCCTGTGTCTCTGCCTCTCTCTCTCTCTCTCTCTCTCTCTCTCTTTCATGAATAAACAAAGAAAATCTTAAAAAAAGAAGAAGAAGAAGAAGATGGCAGGGATCAGGTGATGCTTCTACAAGCCAAGGAATGAAAACTTGCAAGAAAACTACCAGAAGCTAGTAGAGAGGCATAGAACAGATCTTCCTCACAGCTCTCAGAAGGAACCAACCCTGCTAATACCTTGATCTCAGATTTTTAGCCTCCGGAACTTTGAGACAGTAGATGTCTGATATTTAAGCCCCTAACTTTGTGGTACTTTGCTATATCATCTCTAGCAAACAAATACATGGGCTTTCCACCATGCTCAAAATGACACGTATAGAAGTGAACAAAATATAGCACAGTTCCTGCTCTCATGAAACTTATAATCTAGTATTATATAATAAACAGATAAAAAAATATAAGTATAAATCACGATATATTAGGAGAGAAAGAAAAGGAATGCTAGTGGAGGGGGGAAATTGGTGCTAGGGACCAGTGGTGACTACCTCAGATGGGAAAGTCAGTAAAGATTTTTCTTAGGATGTAACCTCTAGGTGGAGACCTTCTATTTAAAAAGATTGGGGATTGAAGAGGTTGAAGTAGGAGAGGGAGCCACATATGAAAGCCTGGAGAATACACCAGAAACTTTAAAAAAATTATATTCTCTCTCCTAGTGTGTGAGGGAAGAAGGGCAAGAAATAAAGTAGAAGTATACCAAGGTCGCATCACTGAGGTGACCCAGTTGGAGACCATTTGAAGACTTTAAACAAGGAAGTGGCAGGATCCATTGCACTTGTAAGGCCTCACTCTGGCTTTTATGCAGTGGACAGGTGGGGAAGACAAGAAGGAAAGTGGGTAGGTCAGTTGAAAATCCAACAGTCTAAATGAGAAATCAGGGTGCCCTTCGCTAAGGTGAGGGTGTGGGAGATGGAGCAAAATGGGCAGGTGGCAGAATTTAAGTGTGAAAGAAGAACCAAGAGTAGTTGGTAATTATTTGGGTTAGGGGAGTGAAGGAGAAGGAAAAACCAAGATGATGTCTAGGTATGTGCCTTGAGCAGATGGTTGGACAAATGGCAATGTTATTTGCTGAGGGAGGAAACGGAGAAAGAAACAGGTTTGTACTTTTGTGTGTAAATGAAATTGAGATAAGACAGTGGAGAAAAATCAGGAGTTAGGTATTATAGAGTTGAGGTTCCTTGGGACAACAAGTAGAAATGCCAAGTGGGCAGATGGTATGCAAGTTTTGCCTTTAACATAAAGGTCTGGGCTAGAGATAATAATTTGTTTTCATCAGCATGTAAATGGCACTTAACAAATGGGAATGGCTAGGAAGAAAGTGTAGAGGTAGAAGACAGAATGTACACTTAAGCCTTGAAGTAGATGTTAGGCAAATTATTTACGCCCTCTGAAACTTAGTTATGTCACCTATAAATGGGAATAACGTTACATACTCTTAAAGATATGTAAAGGTTAAGTGAAATGATATTTATCTGAAAATGCAGTGCAAATCAGAAGAACTGAATGCATGGAATCACATTATCATTTCTGTTTGGTACTAAAAAGATAGAAAAGGAGAAAGTAGGAGAGTAAAAACAGGGGAAAAAAGTGTCTTTTGGTCATTTTCAGTAAATAAGAGGAGTTAAACTCATTTAACTCTAAAATTCATATCAGAAGCAACTGGAGATGGGCCTTACATGTGACACACCGTATGTGGCCATAAGGCCATTCCAGAGAACTACTTTGCCACCGTGGCAGAAATCAAACACGTACAGAGAGAATCTGAGTAGTTCTTGGAGCAGAGGGCAGTTCAAGTGAAGACTTTTTCAAGTGAAAGGCTTGTGTGTATTATGAAAGGGGACCAAAAAAAAAAGTAATTTAAAAGGGAAATTGAAGATGTTAAATGATGTATTTGAGGTCTGATTTAATTGCTGCAAAAGACATCATTGACATAAGAGTCAGAGCCCCTCCCCCGGGACTGAACTCTACTCATATCCTGAGAGGCAATTGGTCTTCAGCTCTGATGGTTACAACTGGCCACGTTGAGGAGAGAGTCATTTGAGCTCAAGCACAGACTAGCCAATCCCCCGTCCCACACTGCAGAGGGAATTTAAATGTCAGATGAAAGACAGAACAGTGGGGCCTCTAAATCCATTCAACAGTGGGCTACAACTCTGAGATACTCTGAATCTAAGAATTAGTAGATCAAGGCCAACCTAGGAGTATATTTTACCTGTCACAAAGACCCCAGGTATTAAAAACCATGTCCAGACCCAAATGAATGTGTCCTTTACTTCATTCCAAAACTTACCTAGGAAAAAGCAAGTTTTCCATTTTAAACTAAAGCATTTACTTAAGAAAGTTTTGCTTTCTTGGGGAATATCTTTTTTTTTTTTTTTTTTTTTTTTACTTAAAAGGATTATCTTTTCTAGAGCTTTCCATGAGAGAACACTTTTTTAAAAAGAGTTGAAAAAAATCTAGAATTCTATTTATATCGGAGGTATTTTCTTGAAATATGCTTTACAGCATACATATCTCTTTTGAAAGGAGCAGGAAACTCAGGTATAAAAACATTAAGAAAACTCTTCTCTGCCTAAAGAGCATTTCCTAAATAACATATCTTTTTTTTTTTTTTTTTTTCCCCAAGCGACCATTGCAATGCTGAGCATTCATGGCACTGCTCCAGACCCAGGAAGTTAGTGATATTTTCCTGGCGAAATGTTAAATTTGCCACATCAGTCTGTTTTATAGAAAAACACATTAAGTGTATTATTTAAGTTCAATGAAATGAGTTAGGATCTTATATTCTTGTACGGCAACGTTTTCTCTGCCAACTCCTGCTTTCCATGGTCTCCTAGCTATAACACAAGTGTTATATTAATAGCAGTAGCCAACATTTGTATTGTACTTTATAGCTATCAAGTTATATGCTCACATCTCACTTATTAGCTATTTTGTGAGCCACTATTACCATTTTCATTTTCATTTTACCTTATGGAGGCTCAGAAAGTTCAGAGTTGCGAGAAGTATATACTAGGTCAAAAACCTGGGACTAGGTACTTTTCTAGCTATAGTTTTTTTTTTTTTTTAATATTTCCCCCGTAACTGTTTATAATTATACTTCAAAATTGGGTACCTTTGGTCCTTTCTCTACGGTGCTCACACAGAAAACAATTTCTCCTTATCTGAGCTATAAAGCGTCACCAGAAGAAAAGGTCCTTGAATCTCTGGTCACACTGTAACCCTTTGTTTGGGGGATGCATTGGGGTATACAGAGGGCTAGACAGATTTTGATTCTTTCAAAACCTTTAAGCAGAGGTATTGGTAAGAGATCACCACGCGGCATCAAACGTATTCATTTGGTCAATCCTGCAGGGTCTTCTGCTTCCAGGAAACAGAGCTTGGCAATACTGTCCTTTCTGGGGCACTGTGAACAGTGAAATGAGTGCAAGCTTAGCAAACAGACAAAACTGAGTTCGTATCCCCGTTCGTGCATTTATGAGCTGCATCGCCTTGGGGAAATTCTATCACTGAATCTCAACTACTCATGTGTGTAATGGATGATGGAATTTCCTTGAATTAGAGACTTCCTATTCGATTACAGGGAGTATATGTAAAGAGACCATCACAGGGACCTCCTAGACTACCGTTCAGAACATAGTTATTGCTGGCATTTCTGCCACAGGAATTGAAAATCACCCTTTTGTTGTTACTGGCTTCTTAAAAGCCAGCTCTAAAGGTGGGTGGATATTAGCCCTAGAGACAGCATTCCACAGGCTCCAGGAAGGTTCCCTTCATTATCCTAGTTGTGCAAGGCCTGAACCCTCTCCCCTCCACCACAGGAACAGTAACCCTTATGTGTATCACTATAAGTGCTTTTATGTGATCTGGTAATTCCTTATTAGTGTAAGAGCATCCCCCAGAAATTTCAGGACCATCAGCAGGCTCACGTGCTACCGTAAATGCCTTTTTTTCATGTCTGGTAACTCCAGTGATCAGATTTTTCTGATGTGCTGAAATCAAATGAATGTAACTTGGAACTACCCGAACCAAAAAGTAAGTAATTCTTTGTGTGCGTTGTTTGCAGCACCATGGCATCAAAAAGCAGAAAGAGAAGAAATGAGGCTTGGGATCATTTGTATTGTTGCTGGGTCTTTTCCATTCATGAGGTACCTGTGATCATCAGCTGTGCCTGAGAGACACAGGCAGTCCTCCGAGCGCAGGGCATGGGTGCCACACTGCATAGTGAAAAGAGGATCCTAGCAACAGCATCAAAGCAGACGTGTTTTTGATTTACTTTAAAAAATGTTTTTACTGTAGTTTTTTTTTCATAAAGATGGAGTCTAATAGATTGGCTCCCCCCAAATACATATATTAATGGAACTAATCAGCACCCTGAATTTTAACATGCATTTTATCCTGAATTTGTTAAAACATTGGATATCACAGAAACCAGTGTTAAGGTGGGCCCAGAGTTTCTCTGTAGCAGCTTTATTAATTGTGAGGAGGAGGAATTTGGTAGATCAGAGTCTGGCTTTGGGAGTAGACTGTGTGCGTTGTGCTGGCTGTGTAACCATGGGCCAGTCACAGCCCTCCCCCAGTCTCCGTTTCTATATGTGCAAAATGGGGATAATTATGGAGCTGCTGTCTGAATTCAATGAGATAATGTATGTAAATAGCTTAATATAAAGACAGACATATTGTAAGGGGCTCAGTTAGCAAATGTCAGCTGCTATTATCTCAGTCATTTATTTCCTCAAAACGATATTTATTGTATTCAACTTATGAATAAAATTCGAAACAAAAATAAGACAGTACGCCCTTGACCTCGAGGATCTCACCTTCGTATCCTAGACACTCAAATAGAGGAAGGCTTACCCAGAGTTTGGAGGCAAAATAAGGGAAAGCTAGCAGCCCCAGGGTGGCAGGAGAGGCTTTTAATTATCCAGTATTTTCTTAGTAGGGAGAGAGAGAAGGAATCACCTATAGCAGGGGTTGGCAAACCTTTTTTTGCAAAGGGCCAAATAGCAAATATTTTCAGTCTTGTGAGTCATTTGATGACTCTGTTGCCAGTGCTCAACTCTGCCACCATAGTGAGAAAGCAGCCGTAGAACACACATAAATGAATGGAAGTGGCTGTATTCCAATAAAATTCTCTTTGCAAAACAGGTCTTTATTAGTCAGGGTTCCCCAGAGAAACCGAATCACTTTATTTTAAAGTAGAGACTCATGCCTTTATGGAGCCTGGCAAATCCAAAGTCTGTGGGGTAGATGGACAGCCTGAAGGCCCAGGAAACGCTGAGTTCAATGCTGCAGTTGCAATCCAAGAGCTGACAGCTGGAGACCCTAGGAAAAGAGCTGATGTGCAGTTCAAGTACAAAGGTCACGTGCTAGAAAATCTTCCTCTTGCCTTTTGTTCTCTTCACATTGGGGAAGGCAGTCTGCTTTACTCAGTCTACCAGTCTAAATGCACATCTCACCCAAAAACATCCTCCAAGCTGACACATAAAATTAACCATTATCCAACCAAAATTGGTTAACCATCAGCTGACACTTAAAAGTAACCATCACAAGGCCTCAGCCAGACCTGACCCACTATAGTTTACCTACCCATGATCTAGAGAGAGAATTTTTCCTCCTCAGACTAAAATGGGAGGAGATCTTTTCCCCCAAAGCAATGGGATCTGTCCCCAGTTACTATTAATTAGTCACCGAGTGCTTCACTAAACTCTAAGGATTAAGAAACAGAACAGGGTGGCTAAAAGGATCTGAAATGGGGTTTGGCTATCGGTAGACAACCTCTTCCTCCCATCGTTGAGAATGGAAGGGCCACATGGCCTGAGCTTCATATCCAAACAGAAGACAATGGGGGGAGGGGAGAAGAAGCTAGAACTCGTAACAGGGCCCTGCTTTCTCCTCTGGTTAATGGGGCTTCGGGCAGAGAAGGGAGGCTAGCAGAAGGAAAGGATGATGTAGCACCTTCCCAACTGGAGTAAAGAAAGTCGTGTGGGAAAAGGATCTCCTCTCTTCAGTTCCAACCTCACATTGATTTGTTGAGATTCATACAGAAAGACTTCCATCATGTCTGGGTGGGAGTCTGAGAAGTTGAGAGCGTTGGTGGGGTAAGAAAATGAAAAGATAACAGAGAAAGCAGAAAGGAGGGCAAGGGTGGTGAGAGGAGGGATGTAGACTAAGGTGGGACACACCACAGATAATAAGAGAAAGGGGAGAAAAGGTGATTTTTTACTTCACTTTTTAAACTTAAAACCGACTCTATATCTATCTTTCTTGGATTTTCTGTTTCAAAAACAAGACTTCTCTAGCTCAAAGGGTGTTATAGGGCTTAATTCATTTAAATTGCAAAGCATTTCAAGACTCTCGGATGAAAAATATTATTGAAGTACAAAGCTCAGGTTCATTATTAATGAAAGCAGTCCTTCACAGCACAGTCTGCTTCAAACTCACGGGCTCCCTGAGAATGCCTAAGGTAAGTGGTAGATGGTCCTCATCTAATAAAAGAATCAGACAAATGGAGGTATGGATCTATTATAACCCCTGTATGAGAGCTTTGTCAGAATTGCGTCCAACACTGGCTTGAAGAAAATATCTTGGTATGGGGGTAGTTGCTGTGTGTTTTCAGAATTGTCCTGAAAAGTTGAATGAGTGGAAATGGTATAGCACATATTCAAAGCAAAGCATATATTCAATACCCTATAGAAGTTTATGTTATCCAGCCCTATGTCAATCAAAACCTGTGGAGATTGGGATTTCTGATATTTTTCTAAGTAAATGTAATGAGAAGGGAAATTTCGTGTCACTGTGTTTTCACAAAGATGATTTACATCACTGCCCTTTCATTCATTTTTAATAAATTTACTGAAGAAATTAAGGAAAGTTAATAGTAAATTTGAAGTTAAACTGTAACCTGTCTGTTGACTTATGGTTGAAGTATTTTTTTCTTTATACTGGTTTTCCTTCTGTCCTGCCCATCTTTATTGTATAAGTGTTATTTGTACCAAACATTTCTATGAGTTATTTGCATGAAATTGTAGAATAATGTGAGATGCAAGTAAGCATAATATAGATAATATTTATGTAGGAAATAAGAAGAAAACCTGCAGCTGCCAATCTATAGGAGCAAACTGTGATGAATATTTGTGTCAATATCAAAACAACAACAACAAAACAAAACAAAATCAAAAAGCAACAACTCACTGTCTTTAATCTTTCTGGGAAATTCCCTTCATATTATCTATGAATGTTTAGTGTTCCTTTGTGAGCTCTGATTATTCCTTTCTTTCTTTTTTTTTTTTTATTATTCCTTTCTTAGAGCATCTTGATCATACTTCCTAGACTCAATAACCTAATTTACATCTATGGTGACACTAAGCATTTTTTTTTCTTCTTATTGCCCTTGGTATCCTTCAAGTTTCTGTTTTCTTAGTCTTTCTTTTTGTTTTGTTTTGTTTTGGTCTAACTATATCTTTCAGGTCAAAGTCTTCCTCAATATCTACTGATCCATTGCTATTCATTCATATTTAAGAACAAGGTATCACAATTCTGATAAGAAACTATAATCTGTACCTTAGGGTTGTCAACTGAAGGAGACTCCTGCTGTTGGAATCTATAGGTCTTTTCTCCCAGACAACGTCTTCCCTGGGGGGAAGGCCCTGATTTCCTGCCTGGAGGGTATAAAGCAAAATGTCAGGTTTCTCAGAGTTGAGCTGGGTGAGCAAAGAAGGAAAGTATGGACAAAGATGAGCAAAGAGGACAAAGAGATTCTCATAATTCGAGATGTAGAGCTCACAGTTCAGTGTCCAGATACTCATTTAATTCTTCTGACTTAGTTGTCTCTCCCACCTTCAACTTTTTTTGATATCCTACTGCAGGGTTTCTCAATTTCTGCCTTATTGATGCTTAGGGATCAGATAATACTTTGTTGTTTAGGCCATCCTATGAATTGTAAGATATTAGCAGCATCCCTGACCTCTACCCACTAGACATCAGTAACACTACCCCCTCCCCCAGACCTCCAATTTTGGACAAACAGAAATGTTCTCTGAGAGGCAAACTGAACCTAGTTGAGAACCACTATTCTAAAAGAAGCCTTCTTCAAACACTCTGGATAATAAGTGCTTGTCTTTTTCTAGTATGTGTCTGTGTTTGAGTGAATGACTGGGCTAAGGGTGTAATGACCATAGTTAGTAGGGATCTAACCATATGTAGGCTTTCAATCAACCCTTAATGTCTTACCCAAGTTGAATCTTGAGAGATATCTGCTGCCTATAATTCCAGAAACACTCCTGGGTTCTGGGACAGGAATCATCTTGTTTCTAGGCTTCCATCTTAAAGACACTCTTCTTCCATCTGCTAAGTCAGTAAATATTGTCCATTTCCTTCTAGCTTCCAATTTTTAAAAAATATATCTTAACTGTGGACATTCCTCTCCTGTTACTCTCTTTGACTTTGATGGTTGAGAGGGGTTTTTCCTTCCTTTAAATCCCCTTTTTCCTTTAATTCTTTAAGTTTGAAGAAGGAAACATTATAAATGTGTGCTCACTATCATGCTTCTGCATGAATTTTCAATATTCAAATACAGACCATAAAATGTTTGTGTTTAAAGCAGTCCACTTTAGTATATACCCACAGAGCCCGCAAAGTGCATTTTATTTTTCTCTGGGCATTATTATTAATACAGGAACAAGAATCCATTGTATGTGTATGAGCAGTGGTGCTATAGACTGAATGTTGTATGTATCCCAAATTCATGTTAAAACCTAATCCCCTATGAGGTGGTATTTGGAAGCCTTTGGGAGGTGATTAGATCACAAGGGCAAAGTCCTTATAAATGGGATTAGTGTCCTACTATAAAAGAGACCCCAGAGAGATACTTCAGGCCTTCCACCGTGTGGAGACACAGGGAAAAGGAGGACATCTATGAACTAGGAAGTGGGCTCTCTCCAGACTCTGAATCTCCTGCACCTTGATCATGGACTTATCCTCTGGAACTGTGAGAAATAATCTTGTTTACAAGCCACCAGTCTGTGGTAGTCAGTTAGAGCACCCTGAATGGAAAAACAAAGAATATAGCTTATAAAGGTCAGCCTGGCAGTAATTTATTCCTAAATTTTTAGGATAACTAACGCATTACCAATGCCATCATTTGTGCTCAGTTCATCTGTTTGATTGATTAATTGCTTGATTAACTGATTGGTCATTTGACCCTTTCAATTGATCTGTGAAGCAGAACAAACAAGTATCAGGACCCATGGAAAGTGAAGCCTAGAGAGGTTAAGTGACTTATTTAAATTTATGAAGCTAGTTTGCAGCAGATTTAGGACTAGAAGCCTAGTTCACTTCTTTTTCAACTACTCTATTCTTTGAATAATTAGTGTGACACAGGGAAGCTGTCAAAACAAGGGTGAAACAAGAGCACTGTCTCTTTTGGAAAGTCAAAGAAAGAGGTGCTATCCTGGGATTATGCACAAGGCTCAAGGCACTCCTAAGACTTCCACAGTAGGAGTAGCCTGTGGCTTTCTGGGCGAGGATGAGCCCTCGGTTGTGTGAAGCTCTGTGAAGAGAGGATAATAACAGACAACACTTGGTTATTTTACTTGGTATCTAATTAATACTGTATCTCACTGTATTCTCATAACAACTTCTTGAGGTAGGGCTCTGAGCTAGATGACAGAGGCTGGAACTAGAATCTATATTGTAAAAGAGTACATTTTTTTTCTGAAAGCATTCGATTCACCCTTGCATGAGAGAGAAATTATAATTAAGTCTTTAGGAGTAGGAAAATCTCAAAGTTCTGTGCTGTTCCCATTGGGTGGTGAGCATGGTGCTACTAATATGAATTCATATTACAGAAATCAAATTCATACATTTTTCTTATTAGCTTAAAATGCAATTAGTTGATCTTAAATGTCTAGCTCAAGTCAAGATCCGTAATTTTAAATGCCAATTTGGTCACCTGGATGACTCCACAATTTCCTCACACAGAAATTTAGAAAATTGATTTTTTTTTTGCCTGTATTAGTAGCAGCTTAAAACAGTAAATATATTTTACTATATAAATATATAATATATTTAATATATAATATATATTATATATTATATATTTTAAAATATAAAATTATATATAATTTATTTACTGTATAAATATATAATATATATTATATAT
The DNA here is from genome assembly GCF_048418805.1 of Vulpes vulpes. NCBI lineage: Eukaryota > Metazoa > Chordata > Mammalia > Carnivora > Canidae > Vulpes > Vulpes vulpes. The sequence goes on along the minus strand of NC_132780.1, from coordinate 118,274,527 downwards.
TTTAAAATATAAAATATATTTACTGTTTTAAGCTGCTACTAATACATCCTCATACCTCAGAATGCTAACCACTTACTCCCAGGCCTGTTTCTGTGTCAGCTGAAGAGCTTGAACTCAGACTCAAAGATGAGAGGGCCTACTGAGAGGACTCTTTGGTTTGAGGACCATTGCTCAACCTTCTTGCCTTTTGACCTATCAGCCCCCCAACACCCTCTTCGTGGATTAGCAGATTGTCAATCCTTGTCAAAGAGAGGGACACTGTAGAAAGAGCTGAAGAAGCCGCCTTCTGTTCCCAACTCACTTTACCCATATCTTATGTAACACAAACTCTGTCTTTTTTGGTCCTTTTCTTACAGATGGACCTCTTTTGAGAAGAATTATTATATTCCAAACTTTTTTAGCCCTCAGGTTACTAAGATAAATATATGTATATCTAACCTTTATTATTTCATATACCTTTCTGGATAATACATTCACGTGGTGCTGGGTGATTATTATAATCTGAACCTAGGTGTATCCTTTGGTCTTCCATGATCATGTTGAGGTGGACTACTTGGCCTGGTAAAAAGCCAGATTATCAGTTAACTTGATCCTGGCCTTTACATTGAACCCTTGAGAGCAGATACACTCTTTTAAAGTCTAACCCCAGTATAAGGGAATATAAATTCCCTGCTCTCTAGATTCCCCATTTTTATCGTTAAGAAGATCAGAGATAATAATGTCAACCTGGGATTAGAGAGGGCACATCATGAACTGAGCCCTGCAGCTCCCTAGGTACAGAGAACCCAGGCCTTATGTTAAAGGCATGCACTTAGAAAGCAAACCTTCATATGCTAAAATGGCAACTTCTGGATGCTGGGTGCTCAGCAGAAGTGTTGTACTCTAATCTCTAATGATCCCCCTGGATTATCTTTTTGGTTTAAGTCAAGCCTGAGGCTGGTGAACAGTAGCTATACACCCACATTGTATGGGTGTGTGTGTGTATATATATATATATATACACACACACACACAATATCCTGCTGGTTGATAATTTAGCCTAAACTGTGCAGTTCTTATCTGGGAGCATGCAACTGATTTTACTCTTGTGGCTAAAATTATATGGGGGTGACTAGTTTAGAATGAATTTTGTTGGTGTGGTCAACTAAATAATGTCTCCCATTTATAATAATGTGAGGATGTCCACATCCTGGTTCCTAGAACCTGTGAATATATTATATAGGCCTTAGGACTTTATAGATGTGATCAAATTAAAGATCTAGAGAAGGGGAGATTATCCCGGGTTCCAGGCAGCCCAATGATGCAATAACAGGGGGGGGGGGGGGAGGCAAAGGGAATGGCTACTATAGAAGAGAAGGGGACACGATGATAAAGCAGAGATTTCAGTGATGAGCTTTGGAGACAGAGGAAAAGGCTATAAGCTATGGCATACAGGCAGACAGTAGAAACTGAAAAAGGTAAACAGATTGTCCTCTGAGAGCTTCAAGAAGAAATTAGACTTGCTGATACCTTGACTCTAGCTCGGTGATTCTGATTTTAAACTTCTGACCTTCAGAGCTATGAGAATAAATTTATATTGTTCTAAGCTACTATATTTGTAGAAATTTGTTACAGCAGCAAAAGGAAACTAATATAGCTGAGATGGCTGGAATGACCAGGGCCTCTCTTCAGATACATGTCCTTCCTTCCCTCCTTCTCTCCTTCCTTCTTTCCATCCATCCATCTATCCTTCCATTCTTCCTCATTTCTTTCCTCCATCATTCTCTTTTCAATATACATCCTATCCTCTAGCCCTCCTGAACTACTAACAGATCCAATAGCATTGCCATAAAATCTAGAAACTTAGATAAGACTTTTTTCATTATTTATATTTATTTCTGAACACACTGGCTTATTTTTTTACAGGTTATGTTAAATGTGATTTATTCAGTGGAAATCAGAGGTATAATTCATCTAAGGCAATGATCATAGATGCATATGCAAGGATTGATAGAAACATTTCATTAATGCAGTGCATTCACTGCAATTTTGTACAGCCCATTTAACTGCACCATTAATAAGGTGTATCATGTTGAACATTCTATGTGGTTTTTTCAAATATGCATGTATTTTAATGTAATATCAAGAATCCATTTGTAAACATTTATATGTATATTCATTTATGTTTAAAAATTTTATAAATACTATGTAAAATGTGCATGATGTTTCATGCCTCCATGCTTCCCTGTGCGAGATGCCCTATTCCTTCTGGATAGTTTTTCTATATCCTAGTTATTCTTCAGGACTCAGATCAAACACTAATTTCTTTGAAACACTTTCTTAGCACTCAATCTCAGTGACTATAGCATCATCATCTTCCCCTTATCCCCCTTGACCTCTTGAATTTCAGCAAAGGGAAATGGAAACCTCTTCTATGAAGGATTAATAGCTCATAATACATATATTTAACAAAAGTTAACTTCAGCATCACAGATGCTAATGTCTCAGGGAAGATAGAGTCTAATTGGAAGTAAATAAGCAGGAAAGCTAGTCCTCTGAGAGTTAAATTGTCCACACCAGGCAGATAACTTACTCTCAGAGAATAGAGAACTGCAGAAGTTAAATCATGTACTTGAAAGAAGCAGTCAGTTAAGGCCATCACCTGGTTAAAAATAAGCCTAGGGATGCCATCATTATACATTCATTTCATCTGGGATTTTTCCTTTCCCGTTCAAAATCATTCTCTAAATCTTACAATTCCTATGAATTCTTCACTTACTAAAATGTATCTCTGTTCAATGTTCACAATTATCTGTACTTTACCCATCTTTTCTTTTTATTCATAATCATGTGGGGGCAGAGACCTACTTTATGATATATTCAGATAGTGCAGGGTGCTTCCACAAAGCTTCATATATAATCATAATAACAATAATCTGTATTACAGATGACAGATACAGAATTGCTGTTCCAGACCTCAACATTTCAAATCAGAATAAATAAAGCTCTATGCATTTCATTAGAGCATTTCTCTCAAATCTGGTTTGTGGAACACAGATAACAATCTGCCTATTTCTGCAGTGATTATTTTCATTGAAAGTATGTCTAGCAATTTCTAATACATGCTCACACAAACTTAGTTTGCATTTAGTAAATAAAGCCAGATGTTTTATAAAACCAGTGAATTAGTTTTATGGTACATGAGCTTGATGGAATATTACATAGCCATTAAAATGATGAAAGTGCAGACCAGCCAGATATATGGAAAACTATATACTGTGAGAAAAGTAATACACAGAATGATGATATGATCATCTCTATTGTGTATATTATTTGTTATAAGTACAATTTGGAAGAGGACACAGCAATATAAATGGTTTTCTTAGGAAGCTATTATATTTTTTACATATGGATTTCTTTTTAAAGCAAGAGGATTTAAGCAGTATTTATTGAAATAGGCTCTAATCTTCCTGGTTATATAGACAATTATAATCTATGTTATGTCCATAGAAGTAAAAAGATAAGTTTTTGGTTTGTGTGTTGGTTTTTTTGTTGGTAAGTGGCTTCAGTTTAGGGCTTGAACTTATGACCCTGAGATCAAGATCTGAGCTGAGATCAAGAGTCAGACACTTAACCAACCGAGCCACCCAGGTGCCTCTAAAATGAGAGGTTTAAAGGCATTTTTTCACCTATATGACAAGGACATTGGTTAAGATCATCTCTGAGGTTTCTTTGATCATTCTGTATCAGACAGACATTCATTGCAGTATTACCAGGAAGGAAGTTTTCCTATTTTCATGACTGCAAGAGGGAATTATAAACACTATCTTTGGAGTCAGACCTCTGGTGTTATATTATTCTCTACCACCACATAGTCATTGAATATCTGATCTGGGACAAGTTCCTTGCCATTCTTAAATCTTGGTTTCCTCACCTAAACGTGGGGGTAATAAAACTTTACCTTAAAATATTGTTGAAAGGAGGGCAGCCCAGGTGGCTCAGCGGTTTAGTGCCGCCTTCAGCGCAGGGTATGATCTTGGAGACCCGAGATCGAGTCCCCAATCAGGCTCCCTGTGTGGAGCCTGCCTCTCTCTCTCTCTCTCTCTTTCTTTCTCTCTCTCTCCCTCTCTCTCTCTCTCTCTGTCTCTCATGAATAAATAAATAAAATATTTAAAAAATAGTTGAAAGGAATAAATTTTTTAAAAAGCTTATAAAGTGAGAGTTTTACATAAAACCTGGTACATATTAAGTTTTTAATAAAAGGTAGTTATATACACATATCTCAAGGCCACAACTAATTTACCAGTATTTTTTTTCCCAAAGAGAAGCCAAAGAAACACTATCCCTACTCTGCAATATTTAGGCCATTCTAGGTGAAATCTCAACCACGTTTCTTTAATTTCTTCAAAGGAGTTGTTTTCATGTGTTCAAACTTAATTCATAATGAAGGCAGATTTTTGCATGATGGCTATAGTTGGTGACTTTTCTGATGGCAGGGCTTTGTGTTAAAGTTGCAGACATTCTGAGAACTAATTGAATATTCTGTGAATTGATTCCTTTTCGCAAAAGGCACTAGAATTTGGGATTAAATGTCTTCAGATGTAATGCCAATCATAATGCATCCAGTATTTAAATATTTGAATGGATCATCCATTGGAGTTTGTCATTCTATACTCCATCTTTCTTCTATAAAGCACATCTAAAATACTGGGCCTATATTTTGAATATGTTTTATGTCCACATTCTGACTATAAGATTTAGTAGGAGTATATGGTAAAGGGAAACAAACAGGACATTAAAAGACCACTTACAATATGGCCATATTTCTACACAATTATATGTCTTACACATCTATCTTACTATCCTCATTGTCTATGTATTTAGAAAAATCCTCCAACTGCCTAAGAGGATGCAATTAAGGGCCTTCTGAAACCATGTAAGAGAAAGACTGTTTTCTCTGTCTTATTGTGAAGGTTTCCAACTCCATGTCTTCTGGAGCAAGATTTGATCTATCCCTACCTCTGTAAGGCCCAGTTAGAGAATAGGCAAGCAGTCCAAATGGAAACTCTGACTCTCTGGAGCTGGCATTCTCAGTCAGCTATGTGGGGGATAATTAAAAAGCCTAGGAAAATTGAATAGGAAAAAATCACTTTGGCTTATTAAATAATGAGGGCTTTACCTAGAGAGAACTAGACAGGTCCAGACCAACCCATGCTGGAAATATCTTCTTGAAGTTTATAACAGGTGAATTTAGCAGAAATGAAACTGCAGTTTTTTCTAATCAGCCCCCTCTCTTCAGGTTGGGTTCCTGCCCTCTTCAACTCTCACCATTCACTATATTACAAGAATCTGTCTCCAGACCACAGAATGAATTTCTTGATATTAAGGACCTAAGGCTTTTTATTCATCTTTGTTCAGCTAGTATCTACTTCCTAGATACTTGATAAACACTTGAATACCTCCAAAGTGGAGTCAAAAATTTAAGTAGTTTAAACTATGGTGATTTATTTGTAATGGCTTGAGAACATAGCCCTTTAGAGGTTGGTGGCTTTTTGAACTGCTACCATGATTCGCAAAAAAAAAAAAATATATATATATATATATATATATATATATATATACACACATATATATATATGTATATATATATATTCATTTTGTTTCTATCAGAAACAGAAATGGGCTGAATAGTGTTCTTTGGTGCCCCAGTACCCTCTTCTGATCTAATTCTTTGAGTAGTTGTTTCGGTTGATTTCCAGTAGCTTGGGATATTTGTGTAATACACAGCACTTACCTAGCTAGCACTTACCTAGCCTGCGTAATTAGCATATCCCTAATTTTTCTGGATATCAATTCAGTCACCTATAAATTGAGGCCCTGGGACCAGATTGTGGTTTTTTTAAGATTTTATTTATTTATTCGTGAGAGACACACAGAGAGGCAGAGACATGAACAGAGTAAGAAACAGGATCCCTCCAGAGAGCATGATGCAGGACTCGATCCTAGGACCCCGAGATCATGACCTGAGCCATAGGCAGGTGCTCAACCACTAAGCCACCCAGGCACCTGACCAGATTGTCTTAAAGATAGGATTCCACTCTATAAATGTTTTTACCTGGTGATTCATAGATTAGATTTTTAGGGCCATGTGTTGTTTTTTGTTTTTAATAATAGTAGGTTCCCCTGCCTCACTCACATCATAGCACCTTGACTTTAGCATCCAGCTCAAAACAAAAATAGAGAGCGAAAAAAGAAGCTATTTTCTAACTCAGTACTAAAATAACAGGAGCAAGGCTGAAAATAAGTATCTAAGAAAATTGCTTTTTGTGTTTGTATAATTTTTTTCAAGTTTGCCTATTGTAACTCTTTCATTTTTAAGAAAATGTTATCACATTAGAAGGCCTTCTATTTCCTGCTTGCTGCCTTTCTTTTCCCTCCCATCTCATGTCAGAAACTGTATTGAAAGCAATTTTAACAGATGTAACTAATGAAGGGCTAAATATGTGCGAGTGATGTATTGTTATTTTATAACCAGGAATTCTTCTGGATCTCTAGTCCGCTCGATCCTGGATTGCTATAGGGTTTGATCCCTCTGTATTATATTGGTCTTCCCATGTGTGAAATGGACAAGAATGTATACATACCTCTGGATGGTGGTCTGATGTATACCATAAGTAATAAATACTTATCCAACATTGTAAGATCCCTTTACGAAGGCACAGCAAGGTACAGTTCTGTTGCATTCCCTATATGTGTCCTCATGGCTGATTTGTCTTAATTCTGAATTGCTTGGCTGTGGACAGGTGGACCTCATTTTTCTTACTTTGCTTGAACTTGACTGCCCTCTCGGGAACTGTTTCTTTGTCTTTGAAAATCCCCAAACCTCAGATTTTACCACTGACAACAAAATAAGCAAGCAAACAAAAAGGCTTAATTTAAAAGACGAAATCAATAATAGCTTATCAATGTGAACAGATTACGTTATTTGGCGATGTTACCTGTCAGAACAACGTGTAAAGCATAAACTATACATTTACTACCGTGTCAGTAACACCATCTACTTACCTTCTCTGAAATGCAGGTAACAATTGAGTAGTAACAACACCGCATCCCAATAGGGTAGACCTTATGGAGCAAATCAGTTCTCCCCGTCATCTAATTCTGTCCATTATTGTAGCCTCTTCTTGTGCAAGGTGTTTAACAGGCTTACAGAAGGAAATAAAAATGAATGACATGGATTCCTCATTCTTTAACTTTTATTTAATTCTTCTTGAATGTATGATAGGCCAGGAATAGTCCCAATAGAATATTGGGATCTTTAAGGAACTTTGGGGAAAAGGATGACATAGCTTATTTTCTTCCTATCTTTATAAAAGTGGAAAATCTTGGTGGGCAGATTTTCTTTTTTTTTTATAAATTTTTTTTTAATTTTATTTATTTATGATAGTCACAGAGAGAGAGGCAGAGACACAGGCAGAGGGAGAAGCAGGCTCCATGCACCGGGAGCCCGATGTGGGATTCGATCCCGGGTCTCCAGGATCGCGCCCTGGGCCAAAGGCAGGCGCCAAACCGCTGCGCCACCCAGGGATCCCGGTGGGCAGATTTTCATCACAAGTTTCATAGAACATGAAACTTAGATGTGGAGTAATTTAAAAACATGGGATTTTTTAAAAAATCAGATAGACCAAGGTCTGAACTCTTCCCATGATTTTACCAGGTAACTTTGGATTAAGTTATATAATCTCTTGAAACTTCATTGTCTTCATTTGTGCATAAAATTCCACTTAGTGGTTTAAAATTAGTTAAATGTTGACATGTTCACATATGCCTCAACTAATAAAAGCATTTTTAGAGGGTGGTGTGGAAAAGGCATGATTGAATGCCCAGTATGGAGTACTTGCTGCTGCCACTGTTGAAACTGTTTTTGCTTCTGTTATTACTACTACCACTATCATTACTACCACCATCACTACTACTACTGTTAATACAACCGCCACTACTTCTATCACGACCACCACCACCACTACTACCACTACTTCTGCTACCCCTATCATCTCTACCACCATTACTGCTACTACCATCATCACTACTACTATGATTACCACTACCTGCATCATTATCACCAACACCACCACTGCTTCTACTATTACTACCACTACCACTACCTCCATCACCACCACCACTACCACTATTACTAACACCATCACCACTACTTCTACTATTTTTACCACCACTACTACTATTCCTACCACCACCATCACTACTACTACTACCACCACCACCATCACTACTACTACTACTATCTTTATGATTATCATCATTACCAACCACCGTTGTCATCATTATTGTCATGGTCATCATTTTAATTTAGTGAGATGAAATAATGGGTTCCTCAAATATGGGAGAACAGTTGTTTCTAAGAACTTTTGAAAGTTTTCCTATTCTTCAACTTCAACTTTATAGGATAATATCAGTGTGAGTCAGGAAAGAGGCTCAAGACAGAAACTACCTATGTTAGAGTCATAATACATCCAAAGCTCATTTTTTAATTAATATTAATAATGAAAATCAAATACAAATATAGGCAGGAAGCTGAAAGATAATTAAAGAAAAATACATATTTAGGTCAAATAGAAATAAAGGGAACAGAAGCCATCCAAGAAATAAGAAGTGAGGGGATCCCTGGGTGGCGCAGTGGTTTGGCGCTTGCCTTTGGCCCAGGGCGCGATCCTGGAGACCCGGGATCGAATCCCACGTCGGGCTCCTGGTGCATGGAGCCTGCTTCTCCCTCTGCCTGTGTCTCTGCCTCTCTCTCTCTCTCTGTGACTATCATAAATAAATAAAAATTAAAAAAAAAAAAAAAAAGAAAAGAAATAAGAAGTGAGTGTTTGGAAAGAACAGACTTCTATTTTATTTATTTTTTTAAATTCCAGTGTAATTAATATACAGTGTTATTAGTTTCAGGTATACAATAAAATAACTCAACAATTCTATATGTAACTCAGTGCTCATTATGATGTGTGTACTCTTAATCCCCCTCACCTACTTCACCTATCCTCCCATACAGTTCCCCTTGGTAACTATCAGTTTGTTTTCTATATTTAAGAATCTGGTTTTTTGTTTGTCTCTTTTTTCCTTCATTCATCTGTTTTGTTGCTTAAATTCTACATATGAGTGAAATCATATGGTATTTGTCTTTCTCTGATTGGCGTATTTAACTTAGCATTATACCTTCTTTTTTTTTAGATTTTTCTTTATTTATTCATGAGAGACACAGAGAGAGAGAGAGAGAGGCAGAGGCATAGGCAGAGGGAGAAGCAGGCTCCATTCAGGGAGCCCAATGTGGGACCTGATCCCGAGACTCCAGGATCACCCCTGGGCTGAAGGCAGGCGCTAAACCGCTGAGCCACCCAGGCATCCAGCATTATACCCTCTTGATCCATCTATGTTGTTGCAGATGGCAAGATTTTATTCCTTTTATGGCTGAGTAATATTCCATTATATATATATATATATATATATATATATATGTGCTTATAATATAACATGTATATATATATATGATATCCCATTATACACACACACACGCACACACACATACACACATACACACACTAGATCTTCTTTATCCATTTATTTATCAATTGCATGGGTTGATTTCATATCATGGCTATTAAAAATAATGCTGCAATAAACATAGAGATGCATTTAAATTTTCAAATTAGTGTATTCATATCCTTTAGGTAAATACCCAGTATTACTGGATCATAAGGTAATTCTATTTTTAATTTTTCTTAGAGAAGTATCCTAAAGATTCCTGCCCCTCCAGCCCATGTTCTGAGATCAAATGTGGTGTTGTTACCACTCCTCATTTACCCTAGATGTTTTTCAAATTGATGCTCTTATACTCTATCTCAGTGTGGTTGTTAGTTTCGCTATCTCCTTAAAGCAGGTACTTAGTTTCCTATTACTCTCTGGCTCTCCTAGAATCAAACCACTAATTCTTAAAGTTAAGCCCTACTGATTGTAGGAACTTGCAAAGTTAAGCCCCTCTGGTTTTCAAAGTCAAATGTTATGGGGATCTGTCTTCCCACTGCAGGTCCTCTGTTCCTGGGGTGCCTGGTGTGGTGTCTGCTTCTCTTCTTACTCAGTTTGTGTCCCTCCAGCGGACAGTCTTGTGGGCTGGTTTGTTTTCCATCCATGTCTATGCCCCTCCTACCATTTTCTATGTGGCCTCTTCTCTATAATTAGCTGTGGAGAGTGTGTTTTTTCCAGTCTTGGGTCATTTTCTGAGTAATTTACTCTGATCTGGGTGCTATTTAGGTTGATCCCTGAGAGGAGGTCAGTTAGGATCCTTCTACTCCACCATCTTCCCCAGAAGTCTCTGTGGGGAACACATTAGAAAGATCAAGAATATGTAATATTGTTATATTTATTCTAGTTGCCTTCTGGGGCCCAATATGAGCCATAGATGACTATATTAAATATTAATACTTCCTCAAACACTGGATAATTCTGATTGCAGAAAGATAATCTGGTATTCTATTGGGCTGCAAGGGAGTTTCAAATCAGTTGTGAGACAGCATTGTTTAGTGGTTGGGGATGGAAGATGGAGTACAGAGGTGGTGGTATGTGATGTGTGAGAGTGTGCTTGTGTCTGTATGATGGAGTCAACTATGAAGAAATTATGTTTTAGAACTTAATGCTTGGCATTTTCACTGCCTTCCTTCCCTACTATTTTCTAAGACATCTAGGAAGATGGGTTTCCTCTCCCTCTGCCTCTCGTCCCTGCTTGCAAGTGCTCTCTCTCACTCTGAAAAAAAAAAAAAAAAGAAGTATATTAAATAACGCGTTCTACCAATTTCTTGTACAAAATGTTAAAATAACTTCCCTAACATACAGCTCTTTCTAATCTTACTTAAAGAAACATTGCATCATTTTCTCCCTACATTTAGTATAACAGACTTTAATTATTTAATATTTATTTCAATTTATTGTTGTCTTCTAAATGACTCATATGTTTAGTTTGAAAATTGAAATAATACTTTAAAGTTAATGATAAAAAAAAACACACACCCTGTCTTTTCCCCAAACTCCCTCCATTTACATTCCTCAGAAGCAGCCACTTGCAACACTTTTAGTTGTACAGTTTCATATTAACTCCATATCTCTAAATGACTCATATTACTATTTATTTTTTAATTTTTTATATTGTTTATTGACTCCCTACAATTAATAATGCCTCAAATCATACACAGTTCCCTTTTACCCATGTAAGTATAACATAATTTGGGGTTAGATAAATAAATATTGAATTGATGCAATATTTCATGTTTGTATAATTTCGACTATGTAACTATTCACTGTTGAGCCATATAGTCTACTTAAATTTCATTTCCTGTGTTGGTCTATTAGAAAGCTTGCTGCCTCTCTTTTCCCATTGCTAGCATCAGTTTCAGCTTTCTCTCACCTGCTGAGTAACCTACCACTGCTCCCCCTGCTTTCTAGCTTTTGTTTTTAATATTTTTTATTTTTTATTCATGAATGACACAGATTGAGAGAGAAAGACAGAGACACAGGCAGAGGGAAAAGCAGGCTCCATGCAGGGAGCCAGATGCGGGACTTGATCCCAGTAATCCAGGATCACACCCTGGACTGAAGGCAGGCCCTAAACCGCTGAGCCACCCAGGAATTCCCTGCTTTCTAGCTTTAAAATGCTATTACTCTCATTAATAATAAGTAATATTATTAATACTTATTTTATAATTTCTGTTTATGTATTAATAATATGTATATTTATATTGTATTAATTATGTAGTAATAGTAATATGACATTTGTTCATAATATTAATTCATTTATATAATTTATAATTAAATTATTGCATATTAATTATCAACATCATTGATTAACAACAATAACTATCATTATCTGTGCTTCCTATTCCATACTTTTTCTGTTGCTTACATTTGTTGCTAAAAAAAATTATCTATTTTCTCTCTGTCTCTCTCTCTTTTCTTTAATTACTCTTTATCCCCAACATGGGACTTGAACTCACAACTGGAGATCAAAAGTTGTGTGCTCTGCTGACTGCCCTAGCCAGGTGCCCCTCTACTTACTCTTGTTGTTGTGTTTCTAGAACAAAAGTGGCAACATGAAGTTCATATTCCATGTCTAAACAGAAACTCTTATGATTTTCTATGTCAGTTTTTCAGTCCTACATTTGGTGCTCCCTAGTTTATTGTGCCGTGCTTTGGCTTCTGTTTACTCCCTTAAAGAAAACACAGTGAGTGCTTGGAACACGCTTGCATTTGTAGGTTAACTATATACTATTAGTTGGTAAGATAATATAATGTTTATTTTAGCTAATGAAAATGAAAAGTCATCCCTATTGTTGCAAATGGCAAGATTTCATTCTTTTTTATGGCTGAATAATATTCCAGTGTGTGTATGTGTGTGTGTATGGAGTTTTTGTGTGAATCAAAATTTAAGAATCTCTTTAGCCAGAGGCCAGCTAAATGAAGGCTTAAGACATTATTTACCTAACAGAAGTTTGTAGGTTTTGGTGAGAGGTCCTGACAATTCCTAGTAAAATGTGCTTAGAAACCCTAAAAAAAAATATTTGTGTGTGTGTGTGTGTGTGTGTGTGTGTGTGTACACCATATCTAACACTGTATGTTAACCATACTGGAATTAAAATACTTAATAAAACAACAAAAACAAAGAAAGAAAATGAAAAATCATATAGAGTGTAGTTCTTTACTTTTTATAAAAGTAAGCAAATTAAGAAAAAAAGGAAGAAGAATGATTGTTTCTATTTATTTGGCATTAACTACATGGCACATACTGTATCAACATTTTATATAATGACCTTATCTAATTCTTTTCCTAAAAATTGTATTTATTTGAGAAAGAAAGAGAGAGAGAGCACAAGTAGGGGTGGGGGCGAGGAGCAGAGGGAGAGGGAGAAGCAGACTCCCTGCTGAGCAGAGAGCCCGATGGTGGTCTCCATCCCAGGACCCTGAGAATATGACCTGAGCCATCCAGGTGCCCCCTTATCTATTTCTTATAATACTTTTTCTATGTACTTTATTTTATAGATGAGAAAACTAAAATGTAAAGAAGTAACTTACCCAATAGCAGAATTGGTTAAAATCCAAATGTAGTGATCTTTCTACTATACCATGTTATAATAGGATGATAATGGTCAAGTAAAAGAAAGGTTTTTTATACATTGCTGGAAAAACTATGAATTGATATTATCTCTATAGAAAATTTTGGCAAGATTTATTAATATTAAAAATTCATGTATTTGTTGACTCAATCAGACATTCCACTTTTGAAAATTTATCCTACGAATCTAGATATACACATATGAAATGATGTAATATCATTTGTAATAACAATGGACAACCATATGATGGCCTATTATGCAGATGAAAAAAAATAAAAACACTTTGTATACTAATACGTAAAGATCTTTTGTTAACTTAGCAAGATGTGTAGAGCAATGGAAGCAATGGGAATGGAATGCTATTTTTATCATTTTGTTAACAGGGGGTTATGAATTTATTCAAATGCAATAATGTTTCTCTAGATGAGCTCTGGCAGGATACTTAGGGAATCAGTAATAATGGACACATTTAGGTGTTAGGACTGAGAAATGGTTGGATGTGTGACAGGTATAAAAAAAAACGTGACCTTATAAAATGTAGTTTTGTAAATGTCAAAAAATTTAGCCAGGTGAATATGTTTTATGTTCAAAATGTATTAAAGACACTGTTTCAGTTTTTGATGGGTTATGTAAGTGTATTCTCATGGAAATAATAACTTATGGTGCCATATAAAAATATGCCAAGAATATATATATACATGTTGGAGGATGTATGTAAGTCATGTGTTTTATAAAATTATTTCTGAATATCACTGATATTAAAGTATTTATCTTAGGAAGCCTTAGGGAAATCCCACTAAGAGAAAGAAGGAGGTAAATAATATGAATTGGGAAATGGGTGATAGGGATAGTTATTTTTCCTTTTTTGGGAGGGGGGGTATAGTTCTTTTTCCTAACTTTGTCTATATCCAAGCTGCTCTCACAGCATGTTTAGATATACCCTGCTGAGTTTCAGTACTCCAGCAGAAAAAGGAGTGCTCTAAACTAGTGCCTACATAGCTAACATGGGACCAATTTAAAGTGTTCAGCACCCCATCAGCTAAGATTTAAAGCTACCATTAATGAATTTACTGACCATATGTGTGTCCAAAGGTTGGGGCTTCTTGGACAAATGAGGTGCAACAGCAGACACATCAAACTGGGAAGTGGTATGTCTACTATTCTGACATTTCCTACCCCTGCCTTCATCACCTCACCCCCTGTTAGCTTCATTCGGACACATACTTCTGCAGTATCAGACTGACTTGCATAATCCACCTGTAGGTTTCACATAAAATATGAAACTCAAGACTGTAGAATCTATAAGCATTCAAGTAGGTTTTTCACACTTGCTATCCTACAATAAAATATATCACACCAGAGGCAGCTCGTTATTATTTTGACTGTGATTATTGATAAATGTAATATCAATTCCAGATTGTGCTTCATATGAAGTCTCTGAAGCCTTTTGATTCTAGTTTAGAGTCTTGATTCTGTAACAAAATTCTCTAAGTGCCTATTGGACTTACTCATTTTTAGATCATCCTGATCAAAACTGCACCTATGACTAAAAAAATACAATGTTATTAATCCTTTGGTGTTCTTATTCTTACATAAGCTACTTTCCCTTCCAGGTAATTAAAGAGAAATACAGTGGAGTAGAATTATATGTACAGTTTTTCTTAAGTTGTTCAGATTTTGGTGTCTGTATTCTTATAAGGTAGAGTTTTGTGTTTCATTTATTCCTAATAGCAACAAATATATCTATTAAAATGTATTAAAGTTAAGGAAGCATACTATTGTAAAATATATATGTAATATATATTATATATATTATTATATATATACATATTTATATGTATGCAGTAAATATTCCAGAAATCTCTCTACTATCTAGTCCTAGAGATGTGATAGTATCTTACTGGCACAGTGTCTAGAGATCTGGCTAGACTTCCATCCTCTCCCTTCACAAGAAAGACCATACTAGATAGTATTCCCTCAACCATACATCTACTCTATGAATGGATTAATTTTAACTTT
This sequence comes from Vulpes vulpes, assembly GCF_048418805.1. NCBI lineage: Eukaryota > Metazoa > Chordata > Mammalia > Carnivora > Canidae > Vulpes > Vulpes vulpes. The sequence goes on along the minus strand of NC_132780.1, from coordinate 118,259,357 downwards.
ATGAGAATTTTTCTGCCTACTTTAGAGCATGACCTGCATAAAAGAAGTGATCCTGTTGTATACAATGTGGCATCTTGATAGATTCAGGCATATTTATCAGAGACCATATGCCAGGATGACCTATCCATCATTAGAGGGCATCCATGTCCCAACCCAGCCACTGCTGCCAATGTCATAACTCAACAACTTTGTGTCATATGGTGTTTTAAGACTTGTATAAGCAATTAGAAGAAATAAAGTTTCTCTTCAGTATTTTGTGGACATATGTGTTTGTATGTTGCTTAAAATGTTACACAAAGGCAATGACTCAAAAAAATAAACTACATATTAAAATACTCAAAACTGCTATATGGCACCTCTTTTATGAATTGGGAAATGGGTGACCTGCAGATGACCTGCAGATGAAATTCTGCAGCATATGAACTTTGATACAACTGTAGTCAACATTGCAGTTTGCACCTATAGAATTCCACCCTAAAGACAAAAAAAAAAAGCTAAATGGCACCTATGTATATTTTTATGATCATAAAGACAGAAGTCATTAGCTCATTTAGATGTTTAATTTCATGATACCTAGATTTTTACCAAGCCATGAGTAGTTATGTGTCCCAGTTGGTTGATTTTCACAGAAACTTTCTTGTTCAAGGGCAGATATTGCTTATTTTTGCCTACTTATTTGAATGTACAGCTCACAGTACCATGTGCTCTTCCCTTGAAGAGTCTCCACTACTACAGGATGATTATTGCTTAGTCAGCTATTCAGACTCTCCTGGAATCCGTTGTTATGGGAAAAGGAGTAGGTGGAAGATGGATAGACCCTAAGGAACTCTTTAAGGAAAGGTTGAAGTAATTTTCAGTGGGAAAAGGAGGAAATAATTACAAATAAGTTCTTTCTGGAAAAGATCAATAACCAGAAAATTACCCTTTGAACCTATTGTCATAGGAAATCTATTTAATAATACTTTCTCTCCAGAAGAGTAATTTTTAAATTGACTTATATTATCTAGTGCAACTCTTTCACACAAGTAAAAACAAACCCACCAAACATCCTGCCAAAGAAAAGAGGAAACAATGGTTTTCTTGCTTTTAGGAAGAACAAAATACACACATACACACATATACTTTATAGAAAAAAATTGAAATCCCCTCTATTTATTATATTTAGAGTTATTAAGGTTTAATCTTATGTACTACACTTATATTTACATAAATGGAAGATGAATTAAGGAAAAGATAATATGAAATAGAGGAAATTATAAAGTATCAAAAAATTACTATACACTACTAACATTTAATAGCAAGAGTTAAGAAATCTAGCAATAGGGATCCCTGGGTGGCGCAGCGGTTCAGCGCGTGCCTTTGGCCCAGGGCGCGATCCTGGAGACCCGGAATCGAATCCCACATCGGGCTCCCAGTGCATGGAGCCTGCTTCTCCCTCTGCCTGTGTCTCTGCCTCTCTCTCTATCTCTCTCTGTGACTATCATAAATAAATAATAATAAAAAAAATTTAAGAAAAAAAGAAATCTAGCAATAATGTAGTTACCAGAGAGTGTATTTTTTGGCAATTTCAGACATCTAAATATATCTGTTTTAAAAACATAGCTTTATTTTTTAGTGTCTTTAAACTCAGCCTTATTGAGATTTGCTTTACATATAATAAAATTCACTGATCTTAACTGTATTAGTTTTGAGAAATGTATACAACTGTGTATTCTCAACTGAAATCATGATATAGACCATTTCCATTAAGAGTGGCCTTATACCCTTTTGTACACAAAACCCTTTCCTCCCCTTAGTTCCTGGCAACCATAGATCTTTCTCTCACTATGTAGTTTGTTTGTTTGTTGTTTGTTTGTTTGTTTTTGCCTTCTCTAGAATTTCATATAAATGGAATAATCAACATTTTTGGCAATCCTCTTTAACATAGCATAATGCTTCATAGAATCAACTATATTGTTCCATGTTGTCAGTAGTAGAACATTTACTTCCTGAAAGATATTCCACTGTGTGGATATACCACAAACTGTTTATCAATTCATCAGTTGATAGACATTTGGGTTTTTTCTAGTACTTTGGCTACTATAAATAAAGCATTTATGAACATTCAAAACCAAATATTTTTGTGATCATATGTTTTCATTTTTCTTGTGTAAGTACTTAGAAATGGAATTACTGGATCATATGGTAAGTATATGTTTATAGGAAACTAGTTTTTGCCAAAGTGGCTAAACCATTTTGCATTTCTACCAGCAGTGTCTGAGCATCCCTGTGGCTCTGCATTCTCACCAATATCTTGCGTGGTTCTTGATCAGTGCACTCTTTTAACCATGAACCATGGTAAGAATTCTATTTTACGTAATAAATCATGATGCACACACATAACAAAAACATGTTTTAGGAAACAGTATTTGGTTTACTACAAAAAAGGCAATCTGAATTTTATTTACTATTTTATTGTTGCTTGCTAAAAAATAAAAATCCACGTCTTAAATATTAAACTAATTGCACAGATTACTAATAGTTTGACCAATAGTTTAAATAACATACCTCATAATTTTGACACACTAATACATAACCACATAAATATCTAATTTTAGGTTGTTGGTTTATTTTTATAATGAGACTATAGATAGTAGAAATGGTTTTCTCCTCCAATAATCCATTGCTTGATATTAGAAGGGAAACCTGACTGAAGGCTTAGTCTGGGTTTGGGTTTTTTCCAAATAGATGAAATTGTCTTAAAACAAGGCAGGAGATTGACAGAAGGTGGTTGAACTTTAAATTGAATCAGGGCTGGTGTGTTAGTGGTAACAAGCCTGTACCACAAGATGAACCACACTGGCCACAGTTTAGAGCCAGTATCCAGCCATCACCCTCAGCCACCAAAATGACTGTCTTTTCTTTTCACCTTTTAAAACTACTTTGCATCAGAGCCTGTATCAATAAAAGGATGAATTTGTTGGGGGAGGGGAGTTATAGTAGTTAAATATTTATTTAGAAAAAAGACTGAGATTATTACCTAAAACTGTTAGATTTAGTCATTTTAGTTATTTATACATTGTCCTTAACCTGTTTTTCATGTTTGTTCAAAAATTAGTTATAGTAAGGTGATCAGTAACTAAAACTCAAGAGGCTAAAGATATTAAATGGTTGTACTAGAATAATATTCAGTTTTAAGACAATAGATTCATGAAAGGAAAAAATATTTTTCCGTGTAACTCATGAATTTTGTTTCATTTTTAAGAATTTTGCGCTGGCATCTGCTTTTCCTCTTAAGATTTACCAACATTCTGTCTTCTACTGATGAGTATTCAGCTAAAAACTGAGCTTATTAAGGTCTTATGTTAAAGGAAACTGTAAAGTTGCAGAAATCATTAGTATACTGATTCAACATTTCAGATTAGGAAAGGAACATGGTCCAAGGTCACTGAATAAATTACACTGTATCAGAAAATGAAAATTACACCCTGACATAGTATGATTTTAATAAAAAATGAAAATGGGATTTACGACCCCCTTTCTTCAGGCTACTAATGTTCATTGCCAAAAGATGAATCCCTTCTGTGACATTAAATGTGAGATGGGCTTCAGAAAACGTTGTGGACTAATTCACTTGCCAAGAAAAGAAACAAAGTGTATACATGCATGTATTTTTATACCCATCTGCTATCACGGTGGAGCCAAATATATTTGAGGCAAACAAATCAGACCAAATAAGTTCATTTTTCTTCAGTACAATAATGGAAACCTAATGAATAAATGAGATGCAGGTCTAACAAAATTAACAGAAGGAGAGTAACAAAGCTGGTTGGGGGGAATTGACATCCTAGTGAACTGTACCATGAAAAAATAACTTAACATAGCCCTTCTAGGAACCAGTGATAGGGCATGGTCAGTCTGGAGGGACATATAATGAGTCTCTAATAAGATACCTCCAAATATAATATTAATAAACACTGTCACTAACAACTCATAGAATCAAATAAAGGAATATGAAAAGCACAATTTAAAGACGGAACAAGTATAAGGGCCGTGTAACATGATATAAGTTTGGATCAGCATACATTATACCTTGATTAAATTTGAGAAATCAGTTAAAACCAACATGATGAAATCCATTTAATACAAATGTAAAGTAGCTCAGTGATGGCAGATATTAACAACAGATGCCCTCATTCAGAATAAAAACTGAGACAGACTCTGTAGGACGGTTGGATGCATAGATTAATGAAGCTCTTAATAAGATAAATTTTACTGAATATGTCATAGAAAAATATGCCCTCTGGCAGTTAATAATTTTATTTTGGCCCAAAGAGAAAACATTAGTTTACAAACTCTAAAATGCCTAGATGCTGCTCGTCAATTGTTTTATTAAAACCCTTATTGACAAAAATAAGACACTGCAAAGCACAATTAATGAAGAACATCCTCTACCAAAGCATCCTTTGCATTTTATAAAATAACCTTTTTTTAATATAATGCTTTCTTGGCACTGCTTCATCTTTAGAACTCCTGTTTATAAAGATGGTCTTTTTTGCTGACAACCCATTGAACTTCCCATCTATGCCTCCTTTCCAGCCTACCAACTTTCTAAGGCCCCTATACCCAATCTCCTATGTCTACATTTTGCTCAAATATCTCACTTGCAATATATTAAAAACATCCCTCCTGTCTATGCAGTGCCCTTTCCCCACTTTATTTTCCTTTTAGTGTGAGGCATCAGTGACCCTCCACTTCTCCTATAAAATGCTTTCCTCTTTTATGTTCTGTGGCATATCCATTCTCCAATCTCTTCCCAACTCTGACCCTTCCTTCTTGGTCTTTATCAAGAGTCTCTTCTTTCCTTCTACCTACCAACAATGATGTTTCCCAGATTTGTGTCCTCAAATATCCTCTTTCCTCTATCCATTCTATCGATGTATTTATTCTTCAGGAATACAATTAGCATGTCGTCACATTATCTAATTTTCCAATCTACATGTCCAACCTTGAACTTTCATCATAGTCCTCATTCTGCAACTTATTCCACTAGCTTAAAATATATATTTATTTGAATTCCCATAGTTCAAATTTAATACTTTCCCTGGAACAGGATTCCATTTGTAATCATGTTCTTACTTGTTTATATGCTTCCTCTCTGCTAGATTTTGATTCTTTCATTTTCCTTTCTCCTCATTTATTTCTATCATGTTCCTCAGATTAGAACCTCACTGTCCAGGTTCTATGAGGCCCCTGTGCTCCACGCACTTCCTATACAGCAGCCACTTCCTGGAAGGCCTTTCTGTGTGGTTCAATGCCTTAGCTATGTCCAGCCCCCATCTAGACTTCACTCTGCTGCTCATATAAATCTCCTTAATATACAACTTCCACTATATCACTTTTCTGATTAAGAACTTTCCATGGTTTCCTAAAACCCAGTGCATCAAATCAAAGCTCCTCTGACTATAATTCAGTCTTTCACGGTTTGTCCTATTGCGACCAGAATGATGTAATTCCCCACTCATTTCCAATGTAGAGTGTCTGCTTTAGTTATGCCATCTTCATGTTTATCCCCACCTTATGCTTTAGTTGTGATGCTTTTCACATCTGACATAACTATACTTGAATTTCAGACCAAGATTTACTTATAATTGATACTTATAATTACTTATAATTATTTGTGATTTATCCCCAAAGTGTAAGCTCTTTTTTTGTTTCAAAAGAAACAAAGGGTAAACAATGCCCAGTTCCATAGACACTTTTTCTTTAATTTTCAGCTTATTAAAGTCACTACAAAGTGGTCAAGTTATTCAAGGTTACTATAATTTTAATTACTTAAAAAATGAAAATCTAGTTTTCTGTAAATACATATTATTTTGTATTATTTTAATATGGTTTTTATTAAGAATGCTACATGTGTCAACATTATAAAGTTCCTACTTCACATGAGACAGAGGGTTGGTGTGCTTAGAACATTACAGAATGATTTGGTGGTGGTTGTTATAAGTACAACATCAATGTTATTTTTTCATTTTTAGGTACAGAAAGTTTTGCTTTTACTTCTAAATCAGTGTTAATTTAGCTCCATCGTGTATCACTTCATTTGTTGTGAGTGGATTCCTCCATCCTATAGTACGTATTGATGTATATGTTATAAAAAAAATATTCTTACAATTGTTGAATCACAAGACTTTAAGACTTACAATAAGTTGCAGTTAAAATATGGATCCACACACCCCTATTTCCAAGCGCATACAAAATTTTAAAAATTATACATTGATACATCATTGTTTTCCTCCACAAAAGTGGTAACAGGCTGAGTAGATTTTCTGCCCTGCCTAAAAATAATTTTAGAAGTATTGATTTAAAAGATCTAATCAGGTTTTCTTGTTTAATAGCTCCTTCTGCCCCAAAGCTTGTTCGCGGCTTTCTTATAAAGTGTATGTTTGGATCCAAGAATTCTCTCTAGGCTAAATTGTTCTCCCTTTCATTAAATCTAGTTCTTGCTTATTATTTAGTCTTTTAGATTTGATGAAGGCAATAGAGCATACTAGCAAAAGCGATGGCTTGTAGCCTAACCTAGCATGACATTAGGCTCTTCTATTATCTAGTGTAAAATTGAGAACGTTATTTATGTTCCTTAAGCGTCAGTTTTCTCATATCTAATATGGGATATTGCTTACATGTGTGATCATTTGGGAGCACAAAATGAAACAGTGTGTGGCATAAAGTAAGTCCTCAATAAACATTGCTATCAATGTGCTTTTCCTATTGAGCCCACCAGTGCTTGGGACTAAATATTCTGATCACCTTTGTTCTCACATTAGTCAACTTTATTTGGTCTGTAGGTTCAGAAACTCAGTAAAACAGGGATGATTTTTTAGAGGTATACAACAATTATTCACACAGGTAGGAAAATATGCTTTGATGAAGAGGGAAAAAATGGACCCAGGGATTTGATAGCTCTTAATTTTCTTTTCCTGTCTTTCAATTTTTTTTTTTGCTTTATTATTTGCATTTACTTCCTTATTCTTCCTGTTTTCAGGCTGAGTTTCTTTGCTTCTGAGTCTACAGAGTGAAAAATATAGTCTGATAATAGATTGAGTTTTCTGGTTCCCACTCTGCTCCACAGACAAAGAAAGATGACATACAAACCCAGTACAGAATACCCCGTTGGTCCAACTAGACGGAGACAGGTGTGTCCTAGTTTGAATACTGAGCACACTCTGAATCTATCATTTAGAGTAGAGGAGAATACTTTTACATGGACACGGCTGTTTCTGCTATAACCATACATATGGAACATTTCCCAGAAAATGGGGACTTTTCAGAAAGAGGAAATCATAAAAGCTGGTTAAATGAGTTAATAGGTATCCTTTACTGTTATCAATACTTGCTCAATCTTCATTCCCAAGCCCAGATCATAGCAGCAAAGGCCCATCTTTTCCTGGGAAGATAGGTTAGGTATTAAATTATTTTCCTTTTTCTACCTATCCAAATTCTATACATTCTTCAGATCCAACTCACTTAATAATCATCCCCCATTAACACGTTAAAGTTATTTATTGTCTAATATCTTTGCAAAAACCTCTCAATATAGAAGTAGGTTAATAGAGTTCATTGAACATATAACACTTATTTACTCTCTTATAATTTCAAGTCTTTGAGCTATTTTCTTTCTATTGTATTGTCTGCCTTTGTCATAATGATAAACAAGGTGCATTTTGTGTGTTCTGTATGAGTTTGGGGTAGTTTAAATAAATGACCACAACATTGATACTGGGTGAGCCTGTAATTGCTTTGACCAGTAAGATATGGTAAAACTAACACCATGTGGCTTCTGATGCTTGGTTATAAATGACAATATAGCTTCCATTTTGTCTCTTGGAACTTTTGAGCTGAAGTCTTGAGCCACCATGTAGGAAGTTCTACTACCTTCACTGTGCTGCAGAGGACATCTAGAAGCACAGAGAGGTCATATTTAAGTGGTACAGTCCCAATCCATGCACTAGGCACATGAGTAAAGCAATCTCCAGGTGATTCCATCTCTGCCATCAAGTCGCTCTCTGCTTTGGTGCCTGCTCCCATATGGGCCACACTCTGAGGATCAGGAACAAGCTAACCCTTTCATAGGGGTCACTTGCAGATTTCTAACAACTGAATGCATTAGTATATTAAAATGATTGGGAATCCCTGGGTGGCTTAGTGGTTTAGCGCCTGCCCTTGGCCCAGAGCATGATCCTGGAGTCCCGGGATCAAGTCCCACATTGAGGCCCCTGCATGGAGCCTGCTTCTCCCTCTGCCAGTGTCTCTGCCTCTCTCCCTCTCTCTCTCTCTCTCATGAATAAATAAATAAAATCTTTAAAAATAAAATAAAATGATTGTTTTTTGCATTAAATTATGGGATAATTTGTTACACAGCAATAGCAACTGCAACAGTGTACTTTGTCAGTTACATAAACTGCCCCACCTTGTAGCTTGCTTTTTTGGTTTTAAAAGTGTTTATATTTGACATACAATATTATGGGCTTAAGGTGTACAGCAGATTGATTTGGTACATTTGTATGGCAATCTAATTGCCATAATAGTATTAGCTAACACCTCTAATACCACTTTATTCTTTTACTGATAGCTCTTGATGTAAACAAGTCTAATATTCAATATTATTATTATGAAGATTAATGTTATAGTAGTTCTGTGTGAGAAATGCTTTCCTACCCTAAGGTCAAGAAGATATTTTCTTATATTAACTGTTAGATGATTTATTGTCTTATTTTTAATCTGCAATCTAGTTGAAATTAATTTTTATATATTTTATTAGACCTAAGACTAATTTCTTTTTGCTTATGAACATCCAATGACCCAATATTTATTTTAAAAAATAATCTTTTTCATTTATGGTTGGGTTTATTTCTGAAATACCGATTTTCTTCTAGTGGTATACTTATCTTTCCATCTTACTGTATCTTTATGTCTTTATATATGATTGCATAGTTTCTTTGACTTTTTTTCTGAGAAATTATAGTTCTTGACTATTTTGGGCTTTATATTTCATATGAAATTTTAGATCAGCTTTTGTCTTTGCACAAACATACACATACACACACTTGTTAGGATTTTTATTGCAGTTGCATCAAAACTATAGATCAACTTTATGCGATCCCTATCAAAATACCAACTGCATTTTTCACAGAACTAGAAGGAATAATCCTACAGTTTGTATGAAACCACAAAAGACCCCAAATAGCCAAAGCAATCTTCAAATTGAAGAACAAAACAGGAGGCATTTTCATTTTATTCTAGAGCATTGCATTTTTGTTTTGTGTATGTATGCATGTATTGATCTTGTACAGTGAGTTTGCTAAATAATATATGTCTAAAGTAATTTTATTCCAACGTACTTTTAGATTTTTTCATATACAATTGCATTGCCTAAAAATCGTAATGCTTTTATTTTTTTTCTAATTTTCAAAGTTTATTACAGTACAATAATTGTTTTTATTTTTTGCTTTTTAGATATACGTTGTTATATTAAGTAAATTCCCTTTACTTCCTAGTTTGGGAAATGTTATTTGTTTTTGTTTTTGTTTTAATCATGAGTGAAGTAAGGTTTTATTGCATGCTTTTGTTCTTTCCTTATTGACAACTATATGCTCAACCTCCTTATTTTGTTAAAATGGTGAATTAGAATAATTGATTCTCAAATGTTAAATGTTAATGTTAAATGTTGAACTGGCTTATCCTCAGAATAAGTAGAATTTGGTTATGATGTATTATTCTCTTTATATATTGCTGAATTCCATTTGTTCTTTTTTTTAATTTGCATCTTTGTGGATGAAGGAAATTGGCCCGTAATTTTCCTTTCTTGAAATCACCTTGTCATGTATATGTATTTAGTGACCATGTCTCTCCTGAGGCTATTCGTGTTGTGACAGGTTCCCTGATTTTTCTTGTTTTTGATGACTCTTACAGTTTTGAGTATTATAGATTAGTTATTTTGGAGAACTACTTCACCCTTGTGTGAGGGTGTTTTGGTGTTTTTTCAATGATTGGACTGAGATATGTTTGGGGAACGAATACCACAGAGGTAAAGTGCTATTCTCCTTACATCATGTGAAAGGTACATACTTACCAATGTGATTTATCATTGTTGATGGTAACCTTGATCACCTGGCCTGAGGCAGTGTTTGTCAGGTGTATTCTTGGTAAACCTTTTATTTTCCTCCCTTTACATGCTTTACACTAAGTGCAGCCCGTACTTAAGAACTATAGATTTAGACTCCTTAAGATGGAATATATACATAAGTTGGAATTGTTCTACACAGGAGACCTGTCTATTCCTCCCATTTATTTATTTGTTTAATAATTTATTTATTTCCATTATGACCCCATGCATATGTATTTTATACTTTGAGTTATAGTACAATAATTATTTATTTTTTGCTCAAATATTTCCATCTTTGACTCTTGGGAACTCTTTCATTTGGATCCTATATGACTTTGACACACTAACATCATTGTGAGAGTTTTTGTTGTTTATTGTGTTCTGAGCGTTTTCTTATTTTTTGGCAACACAACATGGTCCAGGTTCATCTTGTATATTCCCTGACCCTGTCCTATTCCTTTTTTTTAAGATTTTTTTTTTTATTAATTTACTCATGAGAGACACAGAGAAGAGAGGCAGAGACACAGGCAGAGGAGAAGCAGGCTCCATGCAGGGAGCCTGACATGGGACTCGATTCTGGGTCTCCAGGATCATGCCCTGGGCTGAAGGCAGGTGCTAAACTGCTGAGCCACCGAGGGATTCCCCCCCACCATCCCGCCCATCCTGTTCCTAAGAAGATTTTCCAAGGAATCTTGCCTTCTTTTATCAGAGAATGGTATTAGAAACCAAGATCAGGTTGTTAGGTGTGTTCTTTCATATAATTTTTGATAAATTATGTTTTTCTAGGTGTTTTACGTTTTGTCCATGTTATCAAATTACTGGAACAAACTTGTTTATAATATGTTCATAAAATGTCATGTGATCTGTAGTGATGCCACTTTAATGATTTGATATTATTTGTACAATTTTCTTTTCCTTGCATAGCGTTCATAAGGTATATAAATCTTATTCATGCCAAAGAAACACATTTTGGCTTTGTTGAATCCCTCAATTATATGTCTATTTTCTTTTTTTTTTCTTAAACTTTTGGTTATTACCTTCTTCCTGTTTCTTTCAGTTTAATTTTCTATTCCTTTTAAATAACTTTTTGAGACCGATAAGTATATAATTAGTATTTACTTTTTCTGCTTCTAATAAGTGGGCTTAATTTAAGTTTATACATTTTTCGCAGAGCAGAATTTTAGCTGTACTTCACAAGGTTTGATGTTAAACTTTCATTATTTGTTAATTTAAAATGTTCTCTAAATTTCACTGGTTTTTTTTTGATCCATGAATTATTTATAAATGCATTGATAAATATCCAAACATATGAAGATTTTTTAATTATTTTCTTGTTGATTTGTAGCCTAAGTTCAATATAATCACAGACAGTACTTTCTATGATTTTAATAATTTGATATTGGGTTTGTGTGGCCCATTTGCTATATAGCCCAGGATATGGCCCATGTGGTTAATATACCATATTTATATAAAATATGTATTGTGCAGTTTGGTACAGTGTTGTATATATGTCAGATTAAATTTATTAACTGAGGTAAGATTGACAAAATCATTTTAGAAAAATCATAGTTAAAAAAAAGAAAAATCATAGTTATATCACATCAGAAATATAGCAATACCACGTGCTTTCTACATTTTGTAACATATAACTTTAACCTCTTCAGGGAACTGTTAAGCATTTCTAGGCTTGCTGTGGAAATTTGGCAAAGTGCTATTAAGACAGTAACTTTAGTCATTGTATACAATATAACTTAGACTCTAGGAGAGCCAAGCAAAGTGGGGAAATTAGAAATAATTCTTCTAAATTGACAATACTTCCTTTTCATGCATGTTTTTTTATATCTCATTGTCAAAATGTTGCTTACAGGCTTATTGTGACTTCTATTAAAAATATCATTGCAACATAGAGGCTAACTAACCACCATCAAAAAGGAATGAGAACTAATATTAAGTGATTATAGATGTCACAAATTTCATCGTGTTGTTCTATTTTAATCATTCTAGCAATCATGGAAGTATGTATAATTATTTCCAAATATAGCTAAGGAAACAAGTATAGGGACTTTAGTTTCTTTTCTTTTTTTGGGGGGTGGGGGGACTTTAATTTCTTGTTCAAGATAATAGAGTTAGTCAATGATAGAGCTGAGATTTTAACTTAGGGCTCTGTTTCCAGAACTTTTACTCTTTGGACTATATTTTATCTGTATTAAAAAAGGCATGAAGAAAACATACAACCCAATTAGTATGGAAATAATTCAAATAGAAGGAAGCAATCCTGGAAAGATGTGTTGATCTCACGCACTTTATTTGTTTTATCTCATTTATTTCCCCTGTTCTTCTAATCATAAAATTATAAAAATATTAAGTCAGGCTTGAAGATAAACTTATCAAGGAGTATTTTGTCAACACTTTAACACTTAGGGTGAGTTAAGAATATTAATAATATAAGCAGTACTTAAAATTTGTTGAGAAAGATACATGCATGTAACTTCAAAATTTTTTTTCTTAATTTCATGCTCTACTTACCAAAAAGGATATAAATTTAGTTATTCAATTTTAAGAATGAAATCTATCTCTCCAAGAATGGATATATAATGGAAAGCCATACTTTTAAATGCCCTTGCTTCTCCATTAAATGATAAGGGAACTTCATCCTACAAATTCCTGAAACACAGACCAATGAAGAGAACTGAATGAAAAGTGAGACATAGTGAAAGCAAATTCAAAGCACAGGATAGACACATTAAGGATTAAAAATGAATAAATAAATAAAAATTAAAAATCTACCCAAATAACAAAAAGGAGAAAGGAAAGAAGAAATTAAGAAAAAGAGAATAAGGAAAGAAAGAAGAGAAACAGAGAGCTAGGATAAAAAGTTCCAACCCTCAGTGAACCGTCTTCCCTTCCCTTCACTCTGTTACTCTTTGCCCACTTTCATAGTTACCGAGAGCTATTTTTTAAAGGATAGATATTGTGCCGTTATTTGGACTAATTATACTGGTTCTGTCCCTTGTCCTCCTGGGGTTGCCACGCCAAATAGCATGTTTTAAATATTCCTGCATTTTATGTAGGTGACTGTTCAAATGCAATTCAGATGTAAATCCTAAGTCTATTATGACCTACTGGCATATGAAGTGCAATTAGTCGGCTTAAAAAAAAAGAATAGAAGAAATGTAAAAAGTGGAGTAGGGGTGGACATGAAGTAACATTAATACCATGAGATGAAGTTTGGAGGTAAGAAATGGGAGAGAGCTGAATACATTTGCTGGAAATTAAATAAGTTAGCTTAAAATCAAGTTAGGAGTCTGGAGAGTCCAGGGAAACCCCAGTCATTACCTACCTGTCAGGAGAGGAAAATGAGAAGGAACATTGTAATTCAATGCAAGGGTAAGGGAGAGTGATGTGTAAGGTCCCCTACAGGAGGGAGTAAGAGTTGTGAGTCAGGAAGAGGGGAAAAGGGTGAAAAAAAATTGTGAAAATACAAGTAACTAAACTTAAAAAAAAAATAGTATAGTCCTTAAGCCTGTGATTTTCTGAATAATTGCTAAAATCAAGGAAAATCATATAGGGGAGATCAGAAGAATTTGCTTTCTCCTCAGGCTATTTCCTGTTTTATTTTCAGTTTACTGATCTTTCACTTGAAGAACTTATAAAGCCAAAAGTTCCTTTTGAGCACAGAGTGTGTGAAAATGTGCTACAGTCAGAAAGAAGAAGGACAATACACATGCTTTGAATGTGCCCCTGAATGGTGTTCAAAAGCAATTTCTTTACTCAACTACAAGATCAGAACAATTTCTGACTTTAAAAAGTCAAACAGCTGGGAGAGACAGCATGAATGTGCTGACACATCCTTAGCATCTACTTAATGAATGATTCAGGTATTTCAAGAACAAAGATGGTGCTTCCAGTGGTTGTTCTAAGAGAAATTATTTTTAACAGGAACATGATATTTTAGTTGTATTTAATCTCTTGACTTTTCAGTTCTATGTATTTATGATTGCACCCTCTATCCATACACGGTAATCAATAATTTGTCAGATAGGATCTTTATCCTTTGAGATGAGTTTCTGTGTTGGAATTTTGAAGTATATGTTGTGGGGGTGGGTGTATGTGTGTGCATTTGTGCACTTTTGCATCCAATCTAGGAGCTGAAGCTGTGACATCTTTATTTTCTTGTTTTGCAAAGCTGTCCTTATGCAGGCAAAAGCCTAATGACTTTTATGCTATTCTTGTTTTCAATTAATTAGAAATATCCCCCACCCCCTGTCCATTGCAATGTTTCTCACTCTTATTCCCTGGAGATTAATGGGGACAGATCAGCAAACGCAGATGATTCTGCAGCAGGGATGCCAGATTCATTTTCAGGATTCAGTTTTGAGCCAGCATATTGGTTCTACCTGCTGCTTGGTGTTACAGTCATTATTGAATTTAGCAGATGGAGGGGGAGAGTTTTAAACTTGAGAACACAGATGGAGAGCAGACTTTAGAGAGAGGATTATTCTAGAGTTTAGTGAAAGGTTGTCTCACTCCAAAACAAATCCTTAGAACTGGAGTGATTAAGGTCCTATGCCTAGGCATGGAGAAAATGTACACAATTAAAAACAGTCAACCAAAAAAAATAAATAAATAAATAAATAAAAAAAATAAAAAAAATAAAAAAAAAATAAAAATAAAATAAAAAAAAATAAAAAAAAAAAAAACAGTCAACCATCTGAGAAACATGTTCCAGGCAATGGTTTCAGGTTATCCACCAAGAATTAATCAAACCTAAAAAACTGAAGTCTAGCTTTTTTTTTTTTTTTTTTTTAGATAAAAAAAAAAGTGTCTTTAAATCTTTACCTACTAGTAAAATTACAAATAATTTTAGTTTTTACAGATAATGGGGATTGAGAGGTGCAATGTAACATGGGAAAAGGTACTGGCTACTTCTTAAAGGCCTGTAGGCTGGTATGCCTTAGGGAGTTTACAACTATTTATAATATGGCTAAAAGTCCAACATATCCAGAAACCTTACCTCCCAGGAAATGAGTCATATTAATCAAACTCGTAAGAGAATGAAATATCAAGCCAAAATGACAGTTTATAAGCATGGGATTATTTTTCCTACACAGAGAAATTTTGTCCCTGGAAAAATCTCTTGGAAGTTTGTGGAGTAAATTTTATAGTTATTTCTATAATAAGGATGACCTTGCTGATAGAATTGGACTGTTAAAATCTGTCTGAACTGTGGAGTAGAGCAGCCATGTAGCTAGTGGATTCTAGTGAGCCAGCCTGGGTTTGAGTTCAGCTCTGCCATTTACTAGCTACATGGACTTGGGCAAGTTTTTTAACCTATCTATATATCAGTATTAGTTATTTCATTTATAAGATGAAGATAATAATAGGACATATGTTTTTTTTAAATTTTTTTTATTATTTATTTATGATAGTCATATATATAGAGAGAGGCAGAGACAAGGCAGAGATAAAGGCAGAGGGAGAAGCAGGCTCCATGCACCGGGAGCCCAACATGGGATTCGATCCCGGGTCTCCAGGATCGCGCCCTGGGCCAAAGGCAGGCACCAAACCGCTGCTCCACCCAGGGATCCCAGGACATATGTTTATTATAAATATTAGATGGATTAATAGCTTTCTTAAAGACTAGAAGAGAGCCTATTTAAACAATGTTATTTATATATCAAGTTACATCATATATATTAAGTGTTATATAATAACATATATGATATATGTAATATCATATATAACATAATATATCCTATAATGACATATAACATATATGTGATATATAATATATGGTATGTATGATCATGATATATGACATATATTACATATACCATATAACATATATATGACTATATCATTATTATAATTATGTATACAATACATTATGTATTATAATTATATAATATGATATATGTTACAATATTATAATGTGTTTAAATATCTCTATGTATACTCTAAAGTTATTGCCTGCATTCAAGATTTAAAACTTTGCTCTACCTTTTATTGGACAAGACCTTGAAAAAGATCTATCTAATCCACTTTCACCCTTCTAAGAATATGTGCAAGAGTACCTACCTCAGAGAGTTATTTTGAAGGTTGAATGACTTATACATGTGAAGCACTAGGAAAGTGTCTGGCACGTAGTAGCTCTTCAAAAAATATGAATAACTATTATTGTTCTTCCCCTAGATTATACCCAGAAATACCATATCCATTTTTTCCTAAGTTCTAGGTTTTCAGAAGGCATGCACCAATTCTATCTACTTCTTTTGCTCTTTCAATAGATATCCTATAGACCTTGAAAACATTTAGACTTCAGATTTTCCTCTCATTTATTGCTTGCTCATATGCACTAGGTTCTAACATTTATAGAGCTTTATCTGAATGTGTGCATGCCATTGTTTTAAAGTTTCCTCATCCATCAACTCATTTCATCAGCACATATCTTTGTGATAGAAGTACTGCCTCATACTTACTTAATGGATAGGAGTTTAAGGAGTGAAGGAGATAAGTAACTTGACCAAACATTTCCAGCTAGAATTCAAGCCCATGACTTTCAGACCCAGGCATATTTGTTGGTCCCTACCACACTGGCAGGAAGGCTCACAGGACCACCAGTGTACTGGTAATAGGAACATGCAGTAAAAATTACTCCAAAATGAAAAAAAAGATTACTCTAAAATGTAAAAGAATTAAATGGTAATGCATTTAAATCAAGAATCGCAGATAAAATAAACTTCATATAAAAGCAAGATGAGGTTCAAATAAGTAAAAAGTCCAAATTGGAAAAAAAAAATTAAAATTCCAGTTAAATCAATGTCTACCATTACAAGTGTCTCAATCTAATATATGAACTAGCACACATTATGAAAATGTGACCCGTTCATGAATAAAAGTATACCATTCACAGCAGACCTACATAGCTTCATGAACAATAAGCATAAATGAGTTTTTTTTCCACACAGGTAATTATATTTTAGTATTCAAGATAGTTATAATTCATTACAAAAAGTTAAAGTATCTTGCATTATTATAGATTTTAAATTAGTCCAGTCTATTCATTTCATTTCAGTTCAATTGAATTTATCAGTTTTATCTGATTCAATTATATTTGATTCAATTAAAATCAGTATGCATTTATGGAATACTATTACATATAGTTATTGTGCATGGGCTAAACATATGTGTTAAAGTAGGGCACATGCAGAAGAAGAGAATAAAGCATTTTACTTTGTTGGTTTTGTTTTATAAAAAATATTAAAAACTTTAGTCGTGCCCTTTTTTTTTCCAATTTAAAATGTAAAGCCTTCTAAAATAAAGTATCTTATAAATATGCTTCTGTTTTATATTACCACCTCCTACAGGAGACAGCAGGCAAGGATGAGGAAAGAAGGTGAAGACACATGGAGTTAGGCACACATTACTGCAAACAGTGGTGGGCTAGTAACCAGCTGTCCCTGATGGGGGGGAAAAAGTCCTGGTTTTGTAATGTTTACTGATTTCCCTCTCATCATGGCTAATTTCAGTCAACTAAAGGTCTAACGACCAGCTTCCAACGTACCTGAATATTTAATAAATGGCTTGCAGGAGCCATTTCAAGTAAGAGTAGGCTCCAGCGCACCACTACTGCATGATATGTCTCCTTGGTGGAAGCAGATTTGGCCATTATCTTATAATGCCAAGACTCCATTAGACTTAAAATGCCAAGGACAATATTTGAGTCTCCATGCATAGGTTGCAGTTCCCCACACCTGGCCCAATGCCTGTGATAGATGAGGCTCGGCAAATATTTTTTAAATAAATTGTGTCTATACTGTGGCCGCCTACACCACAGAATTCCCACCACAGTCTTCCTCGGGAAGAAGCCTAACTACATTAATCCTTCATTCTCTGGATATCTGGCATTAAAAAGAATCCTGATGATCATTGCTACTAATTTCCACCTATTTTTATTTATTCAACACACTTTAATTTAGATACCTCCCCAATGTGGCAAGAATAATGGTAAATTATACATACAGAGAGGACAGCTATCAAGATCTCATGAGAATTCACAGTCCAGCCAGAAGGAAAGACAGTGATATAGGCTGGTGACAGGTAGGGCCATGCCCATGAGAGAAGCTTGCACACAGGGCTGCGGAAACAGCCGGCTGTAGCTCAGCCTCTGCAGGATGATACCAACTTGTTTCTTTTAGTTATTTTATGTCCTTTCATCCCTAGTACTGTGCTTTCCTCTGATGTGTGCTGGGTTAATATTCACAGATTAAATGACTTTTCACCCAATTTATCTCAACAAGGATTCCTCCCTTTCAAAAATGTATTTTAAAACAACATAAAGACTTGGGATGCCTGGGTGGCTCAGTGGTTAAGCATCTGCCTTTGGGTCAGGGTGTGATCCCGGGGTCCAGGGATCAAGTCCCACATTGGGCTCCTTCATGGGAGCCTGCTTCTTCCTCTGCCTGTGTCTTTGTCTCTCTCTCTCTGTGTCTATCATGAATAAATAAAAAATATTTTTTAAAAACCCTCTAATATCAGAGAGTCAAAAATATACTTTCTTATATCTATGGACTTAGTTCTTATTGGAAAATTAAAGTCCTGAAAAAAAAAATGGTTAGCCTAATCACACCAACTAGCTTCACCAAGTACTCGAGCTGATCCCCAAACAGAATGATTGCCATTCTTGAAGAACGAGGCACTGTTCCGGTTATCAAATAAAAAGGACTTTATTAGCATCTAAATGTGTGGCTGTTAGCGCCATAATTTAGAACTAAAAGAAAAGCTTGGCATGTTTTTCTCCTGTCTCACAAGCAAGTTTAGGGAAATGTCAAGCCCATCCTCGAATAAATTTTTATAAGCAGAGCATTTATAATGCTGCCGGTATTTGCAACAATATCAGTTCTCTTGTCCACGTCTCATTCCACGGTTAGCACCTGTAAAACAGGGCTTAAATTTTATTTAATTAATGCCTTTTTTTGTCTAGCTGCAGGCAAAATGATTTTTAACTTTCAACCGGAGATATATTAATTATGCTCCCACCTGCTGGTGGAATTGTGCTAAGTGAAGTACCAGCTAGGCTGAGGGTAGCTCTTACTCTTCGAAGAAATGGAGCCTCCTTTCCATTCCTGCCTGCACTCCCCCCCCCCACCCCTGCTGTTTAGATCAGCATCCACTGAGGCACCTAGTTAGCCGTGTGCATGCCATATTCCAACCTAACTTCATTGACTTTCCCACCTGCAGCACGTGGCCAGATGCAAGAACAGTTTCATTCCCACTTGCTTAAAAACAGGATTTTGATTGTAGCTGCTAGTCAGATATAATGTGTACCTGATCCCTATTCTGCTCTAAAATTCTACTCAACCTCGCAGGATTTATAGAAGATGGACAGAGGAAAAGGGGAACTTGACAGATACCAACCAAATTGGAGAGGCAAAAAGGCCTGGATCCTATAGCTACTACGGTTAGGGAGATAACCAAAGATAGGAAGCTCCTTTTAAACCAGGCGTTGGGGCTAATGGCTTAACTGCGAACTCTCAGCCCATGGATGAGGATCAAGCTGACTCATAAAATGCATTCTGTTCAGTTTGCAGTCCTGTTGTTTCTCAAATGGCCTTCCCTGGCAAGAACTGAGCCTGGGAAGGGAAGCCACATGTGAACACTGGGCGGGGCCCACAGAAAAAGGCTTCATGTGAGCAGCTGCAAACAATCCATTTTAATTCCAAGTCAGTGTTTAAGGACCCTGGGTGTTATGGTTAGAGAGGTGGAAGGGGGGGCGGTTTGAAGTAAAAGTGGAATTGGATTTGGCAGGCCTGTATTTTCCTACGGACTGTGCTCAATTCTTCTAATCATAGTTATTATGAATGTTTCTCTCCAATTTATTCCTCATGTCACTTTGTGCTTTCATGTTCTCCCCACCATCTGCTAGTTGTGGGTATGGAGAGTACTTTTTGATCCTACAAATAATAAGTTGGAAAGGTGGTTACTCTTAAGCCATATAAACATTTGCACTTGAATATCCCTGGCTTCTGCCCACAGGGCTAAACAACTGGGGACATCTGAGAGAGGTTAGGATTATCTGAAGTGTGCGTTGACCTTGATCATAATCATGTAATTTTCCAAACACAAATGTCTGAGGGTATCATGGAATTATCTACAGTTACGTGACCCTGGGGACTTGCCTCCTTTCTCTGGTCTCACTGTCTCCTTCAACAAACCAGGCATGATTCCTAAAGTGTTTTCCGGGTATGCCATTATCATTTGCATGGTTAACTTTTTTTTTTTTAAGATTTTATTTATTTATTCATGAGAGAGGCAGAGACACAGGCAGAGGGAGAAGTAGGATCCCTCCAGGGAGCCCGGTGCAGGATTGGATCCCAGGACCCCAGGATCACACCCTGAGCCAAAGGCAGATGCTCAACCGCCGAACCACCCACGCGTCCCTGCATAGTTACCTTGTTAGCAAGCCATTTTTACAATGGGGATAAAGTACAGAAATACAGAAGGATATTTGATTAACTTAATTTGGACCATTTTCCTTCCACCTCTATTCTGTGTTAATCCACTAATCCTACCCACCTTTCCTTGCTTCATTCTTTACTTCACTGCCCATAGTCCAGTCTCTCTGTTCTCTCCCATTCTTAACCTCTGGAAGCATGTGTGTGTTTTCAACTGGGGTATAGATTGCACCATGATTACAATTGATGTGGTCACAGGAACCTTTCTATTTGTCTTTCATTCTCTGAAAACTCTGTTTTAGCTGAGATAATAAAATGCAATTCTGATATGAATGAGTTTTTAAAGCTTTAGAAAAAGTTTCCCAATGTGAGGGATATTAGTTCTGGTATCCTGGCCAAAATCCAAATGAATAATTGCATCGCTCCCTGCTAAATCTTTCCTGTAGTTTTAATTGGAGATGACATTCTTTATTTCTTTACCTCAACTGGTGTCTATTGTTCTTGAGCATTTGTTAAAACTTTGCTGCATTTCATTCCAGTGGAGAATTCTTTGCAGTAGTTATCCTAGTATTAAATAGCCTCTTTAAATACACCCTATTTGCAGTTTCTGTGTGGGCGTGAGCAGGTGTGAGTAGAGACTTAAATACAATGATTTATAAAGTGCCTTTGGATCCTGGATAGAAAGGGCAATTTAGACCTGGGTTATCAGCATTATGTGAAAAACATGCTTCTGTAAACCAGTTACTAATTACACAATTACCTTTGGTGGCACAAGTAAAAAATGATGTGATGCTTTTCAGCAAATTCTAGTTTTAAGTAAGTAATTCTTGGTGACAAATGATTAATTGTATTAAGTAGTCTTTACTAGATGCAATTTAGAGTAACTCATTTTCTAAAACACACACACACATACACACACAAACCAAAACATGATAAAGTAATTGTGATCTATAATAAATTTGTCTCCCTAGAAGGAATTTTATACGGGGGAAAAAAAACAAAACAAAACAAAAAACACCTTGATTTTCTTTTTTTAGAAAAGCATTAGAGTATTTTAGCTGTATAGGGAAAGATGTTACATTCCAATGGGGTCGAGTGAAGTGATATTTTCCTGAATCTTATAAACAAAGATACTCCTGATAGGGGATAATTTGGGAATTGATACTAGTTCTGATTTGAAAACAGTTGCATCTAAGGGACAAATGCATATTCCTCTATTATCATAAAACAGTTCTTCCTGGCATGATAAAAACCAATCTATAACTTCAGTTTGGGATTCTAAATTTGTACAGTGATACCCCAACTCATAAATCTACTAATTAATCCTCATACGTGTCCAAACTGTCCTTCAAAATAGGGACCCAGTAGAGGCCATGGAGAATGCAGTTGACTCTGCTAAGTTTAAGGGATTCGGGGGTTGTGATTTTTCCCCCCTAGCTCTCAATTAAGGGATATAGGAGAAAGGAATCACTTGCTCCCTCCCTCCAATGGGAGAAATGAATATCGGTGCTTATTTTCTGGTACCAAAGAGACAATAATATGTTTCTGTGGGGAACATTTTATTCGGGTTTTAAAAGAGACTTGAAAATGCCCTATAAGATCATTCTTCTCTGGCAGAATGAGGTATCTATTCGCCTTAGTGAGCCCAAATGACAATTAGACGATCTGGTGAAATAAATCCCCCAGTCCTTTCCTCTGTGGAGATTGTCATAGTCATAGTTTACATAGACCAAACAGGGAGCCTGTGGCTCTGACTACTTTTAAAAAATGGATGATGCCTACCTCATCTTACCAATCAATACATATCATAAGATGATGAATTGGACTGTAGTGACCAGAACTGATTGTGGAAAGAACTGAAATTAATGGATTAGCTGTATCCTAGCTCAATGTATTCTTCAGTGTAAGGTCTAATATAATGTCCAGAACACTGTGAACATTCCTAGTAGCATCATTTTAACACTAAAATAGAAAATCCGAGCAGCAAGTGGGGAGGGAGAGTAGACAGTATCTTTGGTAGACTTATATGCACCCTCACTAGGCATCTAGTAAAAATAAATCCAATTCAAGTATTTATCCATTGACTTTCTACAAGATGTCAAGGTGTTGAAAGCCCCAGCTAAATGGCCTATCCCATGAAAAACATTTTTGTATTTGCATAATATTTTCAGAGATGCTCAACTCATCCTGAGCCTGAAGGGATATGGATGTTCTCTGAATATTTTATGTTGCTTTCATTTTCTACAAAGACTTGATCTAAATTGCAAGATGGAAATAGATGTGCAGTGGATGTTTGTCATGGGCAGTTAGCAGATCTTTCTCTGATGAATAAAGTAGGAAAATCCCAAATGTAACTTGTCTTGTTTGAATTATAATGATCTTGAAAATGATCAATGTTTGAATTGCAGAAGGAATTTTCTTTTCCTTATTTGTGTTCCTTCTAGACCATTTGACTTATTCTTTATAATTACAGATAATTGAATATAAAGAGATTCTTCATATTTCATACATAGTTTTATTCTAAAATTTTTGTTCTTGAGTTGATGGTTAATAGGTCAGTCAATATTAAGTTTTAAGTTACTTCTATGGTCTCTTCAAATCCCGCTTGTCCTCTTACTACTGATTTATTCATTTATTCATTCGGCAAATATCCTATGCTTAAAAAGTACCAGGGACTAATGGTACTAAGAAAAATAAAGCATAATCTGTAATCTCAATTGTGTTTCTGTTCACAACCTGTTTGGTATCAGTACTTTAGAAGGCCATCACTTTATAAAACAAACTTTCCCTGTAAATGTTAAAGTAATTCAATTAACAATTCTTTTCATGAATTATTTCTGAACTAGGGCTCATATACAGCATTAGGAGGTAGCTTAAGGTATTTTTCCTTCAAATGAAACGTAAAATCAAGGTAATAACTTATGGCCATTTACGATTCCATTATATTTGGCTTTGGACTGATAGTTTCCTACCAGTTTTCTGTGGGAAATTACATTTCACTTTTCTATATTTCCTTGCAGATTCTATTTATGAGACAACCTTGAATTTCTACTCTTCCCTACTGTTCAGATGCTGCTGTTGACTGTTGTTATTATAATGTATCCATAGTCTCTACATTTCGGTTACCAGCAAAGGATCCTGGTGGTATATTAATTATGATGAACTGAGGGCTTAACTCTCTGCTTGTGAATAAATTCAGAATAGTTCATTCTCCTGATTTCAGAAACAAAATATGAGATTTATGTATTAAATCTTCTAACACTGACATCAATACACCAGTTTCTCGTGGGGTATCTATTCCAGATCAATGTAAATTCCTCAACCCAACAGTGAAGTTATTTACTCATAATTACTCTTGATCCTGTACATCCCCTGGGGAAGTTAATATGCCCTCTTTGCCCTTCACAACGCTGTATCCATTTATATATTTTAGCCTAAAATGCTTTCTTTAATTTTCTCTACCTATTTAATTTCTTTTTTTTTTTTTTTTTTTTTGTAAAATCCAGCTTGAATCTCATCTATTATAAGTCTTTCCTTAATTATCTTATGCCACAGTGATCGTTCCCTTATGGTCAATTCTGTCAGTAGTCTGACCCCATAAGCCGAGAAAAACAAAACAAAAACCTCCTTTATACTTGGACCTTTGGAATATTCTCTAGCTACTTTATATTTACTTTCATCCATCCAGTCATCCATCCATCCATCCATCCATCCATCCATCCGACATCCAATGAATGCTTAGCATGTGCCAGACTTTCTGCTAGGTTGTGGGAAAGCAGGGCAAGGGGGGAAACTAGCCTATATATAAAGAACTACATAGTCTAATAGGAAACATAGAAAGCAAATATTCACACCCTGCCCCTGTCCCAGTCCCCAACTCACCCAAAAGAAAACAATTCTATCAGTAACACTAACTCTCCATGGTAAAGAACCTCAGGGATGATTAAATGTATTGGGGTTTAGAAATGAACAAATTATATTCTCTCTTGTCCCATAGTCCTGAAATTATATGATAATGGGGAAGTTACCAAGAGCCATTACTCTGGGGTATATGTGGCTTAAACTAGTTCCTCATATTATTCTGAATGGTTGTGGAAGTTGGATGGGACTTGTTACTAAAGAGGGGGACATGCACAAAGGAAGGTATGTATTAATAGAGTTACATATGATTTTCTTTTTATCTGTATTGGAACAAAAGAAAAATGATACTGGGATATTCATAGAGTTCTTTGGAAACATATAGAAGCAGCACTTCTTTCAACCTGAGGGAATGATGTGGCTTGATATTGGGGAGGAGTGAGCATTTGAGCTGACTCCTGAAGAATGAATAAGAGCTTAGCAAGTAGCTAAGAGGAAGGAAGAGGGCTTAAGTGGAAACCGTTACAGGTAGAGGTATTGTCATTAGTAGAAGCTTTATTGCTGGCACATTAAAGAGATTGTAAATCATTGCTTATGATCTGAGAACAGAATGGAAGTTAAAAAGTGACAGAAGAGCCAAATTTGGCAATAATTATGAAAGGCTTAAATGTTAGGCAAAGGATTTGGGGTATTATTTAGAAAGTCACTGAGAATTTCTGAACATGGGTCAACCATGAGTTTTGGAGAGATCCTCTGGTAGCAGACTAGAGCATGGGTTAAGAGTGAGCACAGGAAAACCAAGTGGGATGCTTTTACAGTTACCCCATTATTTCCTGCTGAGCTAAACTAAGTAGGAAGTCTTGGAGTAGGGAGAAGGGCATGCGTTTGGAAGATAACTGATGCTTGGTAACTCATTGGGCATGAGCATGAGGTGAGAAAGGAGTGTGGGATAATTCGCAGGGGATTCCTCTTGGTCCTCACAGGTCTGTGAGTGGTGCCATTAAGTAAGACAGGCAGTTCACCAAAAGGAGCATGTTTGGGTGATTTTGGGAGCAAGTAGTCTTTCCCCAACTAGAATATACTATTCTCAAGGTCAAGGACCTTTTCTTTCATTTCTTTTATTCTAGCCTTTGTGTAGTACCGACAAGTTATATTAACAATTATTTGCTGAATAGAATAAAGAAGCACAGATGAACCATTAGCATTTTACTAAGGGGCACAGTGAAGCATAGGAAATAGTTAAGAAAACCACATGTACATTTGCATTAAATATGCATTACATTTGCATACAATTTGAGTAAATCTGTCAAAATAGTTTCATTTTTCATGTGCATTTTAAATATTCAAAATATATTATTGATGTCTTTTAAAGGAGCGGATGTTCATACTAGACAAAACTTCAGTAGCAGGTTTTGGACAAGAAGGGGCAAACCTACCACCTATTTATTCATAACTCAGATGCCCCAAAAGGGCTATTTTCACTCTTCTTCCTAATGGTTGCTTGTTACACTTGTGATTAACACAAGGTTAGTTGAAATTTAGCAATGATCTGGCAAAGTCAGAGATTTATGTTAGGGTTAGGGTTAGGGTTAGGGTTAGGATCAGACAACTGCAGTTATATGGAAAAGTAGCAGTTAGTACAGGGCAGTTACCGGCAACTTACTCATGGAAGGACCTGAAGAGAGCTTATTTTGCAAGAATATAAGATGCCTCCCTCCTCTCAAACTGTGGATATCTTATTCTTTCGTTGTTGTTTGAATCTCTTTAGAAGGAGCCGGACAGCTATTAGGAGAATTCTTTGCACCAAGTGGAAGATAAAATAGATGGGTGGTCCCCAACAGCAAGTTCTCCAACTGCTCACCAGTCTGGCTACACTAGCGTCTCCTAAAGAGCTTGCCAAAAGACAGATTCACACTCCCCATCCCTGGAGATCATTTCTCGGTTGAGCTGCTGTAGGATTTTGACATATGTACTTTAAATGTTCTTCAGATAATTCTGAGGCAGACCTAGAATTGTGAATCATTAAAAATAGATGAATTTAGAGGGCTCTTCAGATTCAGTGGTTTCAGGATTCTTCTCAACACCTGCCTCCAACAGAGCAGTAAAGAGACCCGGCTGTGTCTCCCACTCCTCCTGAAACCTGAGAAAGGCTCCAAGGCAGAAATATGTTGAGGTATATAATCTAGGCCACTCATTGAGCCACGTGATTCAGAGAGGGTCATCCCAGGTTCCATAAACTCAAGGACCCTCTCATCTGACCATAATAACTAGTTAGATATCTGGGGCCTTATCTCTGACCAGCCCACTATATACAATATACTTAATACTCATCTGATCATGTTTGAGCTCTTTTCATATAACTGCCAAATTTTTCCTCAATTCCTTTCCTCCTTCCGTCCTCCCTACCTCTTTTTTCTCTTCTTCCTACTTCCTTTTCTCTTCTTCCTTCTTTCCTTTCTTCTGTCAGAAGAAAATTAAGAGAGCTTCACCTGATATGAATAGTCTATGGAGCAAAAAACAAACTACTGGAGAACAGGGAGGCTTTCAACCAAATGTGGTTGAGAAGCTTGGCTCTCAGTAGTTACAGCTCGGTTTATAAAGTATGAATGAGTAAGTACATTGTTTTTGTTTCTGTTTTCTTTTAATCATGATTGATTACTAGGACCTTATATTTCTTGTCATTGAATAAGCTTACTTGCTGGTAGTTGATTGGCTACAAAGCTGTAGGATCACAGTGACATGAAGAAAGCGTGTTTTGTTTGAGGTCAGAGTCGGTATTTCAGGGCAATCAAGGCAGTTTAAGTTTTGGTTACTTGACTATGAGTGTTTGGTCTAAGGATATATCCAAACTGTGGCCACCATTTTGTTTCTTCTTGAATACTTAACAATGGGGAACAAAATATTGAGTTAATCATATATTTCATGTGTGGCCCACTTTCAACTTTGATGTGGGCATGTCCTCTCTTTTACTTATATTTTCCCTCTCTCTGTTCCCTCCTATCCAGGCATAATCACCCATGCTAATATGTTAGATATTTATTCTAAAATATATGTCTTTGTAGAATAAATAATGTTGTTTCTGTGAATCATGTTACTAAATTATACTGTGCTGTGAAGTCTCTGTTTCTTATTTTTCCCCTTAGTACAGTTTTTAGGATCTATTCATCCCAGTATATTTACATTTATTTTTTATCTCATAACTACATGCTATTCTACTGGATAATTCCAACACATTTTCCTTATCTGTTGTCATATTGATGAACATATAGATCAGCTTCAATTTTTTACTAACATAAGCAGTCTTGAGACAAACATTTTTGTTCAGATCTCATCCTAGATTTTTGAAAATGTTTCTTCAGCTATATATATGTCCAGGAGTTGCTCTATTGGAGGTGGCAGGACTAATGAATCTTTAAGTACTGCCAAGTAGTTTTCTACTACATTGTCAAGTTTTTACTCCTACCATAAATGCTGGGGATTCCCTATTTCCCACCTCCTTCCTGACACTGGGAACCATCCAAACTTATATTTTTCCAATCTTATCAGTGCTAATTGGTAGTTCAAGACTTCAGTTTTCATTTTTCTCATTATGATGGAGTTTGAATATTTTTTTAACCATTTGGTATTCATCCCTCATTCATTTGTTTTTTTTGGCTCCCTGACTTCTCATCGATTTTAATGATTTCCTTGGGTAACCAAACTATTAATAGGTGCCATTTTGTATAGAACAACTGTCTTCTAGTTTTTCACTCTTTGTTAAGTAAAATTTAAAAATTGTTGTACTCAAGACCATTCATTTTCTATTTTATAGTTTTGCTTTTTGGATCTTATTGGGAAGTCTTTCTCCATCCTAAAGACACAGACATTCCACTCCATTTTCTTCCTTTAGCTTTATATTTTTAACTTTTTCTATTTAGACCTATAACTCATTTTAAGTTCACTTTACAACATGATTGGAGGAAGGGCTTAAGGTTTATTTTTCTCTATTATTGTGGACTAGTTTTCTCAATACTATCTACTCAAATGAGTTCTCTTCTAGTTGATATATAGTGCCACCTTTATAATACTTCACATTATCATACTTAGAAACTTACTTTTCAAAAAAAAAAAAAGAAACTTACTTTTTCATTGCAGAGATTTATTTGTTTCTTCATTAGTGTAGTATTGTCTTTTCATTGTTCTTTATTATCTGATGGAATAATGTCCCTCCTGCTCTTTGTTGTCAAAATTGACCTTATTTGTCTTGTTTATATGTATTTATTTGCATGTATTTTTACCCTGGGTTTATGTGTATGAATGTTTGTTAGGTCCTGCAAAATATCATGTTGGGATTTTTGTCGGAATTTCATTTAATTTACAGATGTTTTCCCTCTATCCTATGTCTGTCTGCCTCTGTCTCTCTTGCTGTCCATGGAACTTGCTCCTTGCTAGTGCTGGTGCTCAAGCGCGCGCTCTCTCTCTCTCTCTCTAGCTCTCTCTCTCACCTGTTTGTGAAGTTTCTCTATTTTATTAATTTTCTCAGAAAATCAGCTTTTTGTTTTTATTAACTAAATCTCTTTTTACTTCAATAATTTCTGATCTTACAGTTATTTGTTCATTTTTGTGTTTTTGGATTCACTAAATTCTTGAGTTTAAATGTTCAGCTTATTGTGTTTTTCAGTTTGTTTTTGTTTTCAGATAAAAGCACTTTAAGCAACAAATTCCTTTCTAAGCTACAAATTATCTTTGCCTGCCCATCTTTGAACATACTGTTTCAAACCCCACTTAAATATTTCCTGTTTTGTCTTAAGATTTTCTCTTTAGCCAAAGAGCTGTTTAGAAATAGGTTTTTTGTTTGCTTGTTTGTTTTGGTAATTTCCAAATTATAGCATCTTAGTTCTCCTTTTATGAATAATTTTTTTACTTTATTTATGTCAGAGAATATTGTCTGAATAATGATGAATCTTTGCAATTTATGCTTTCTTTAGTTAATATATAATCAATTTTTATGAATGTCTTATGTGTACTTAAAAAAGTATGTATATACTGGTTATAGGAGGTAAAGTTAAAGTTCTATATCTGCTAAATCAAACTATTTATATTATGTTTTAATATATTCCATATCTTTCTTTCTTTTTCTTTTTGGTCTTTTAATTCTATTGATTTCTAGAAGTGTGTTTAAATCTCCAAATACATAGCTGATTTATATCATTCTGCTTTTAGTTCTGTTAGCTATTGTTTTATATATTTGGGGGCTGTGTGGTTAGATGCATGTATGTTTATGTTTGTTTTATATTTCTAGAGTGCTTTATATGATATTTATTTTTGTTTGTAATTATATCTTTGATCAGCTTATATGTTCTTTGGCATAGAATCCCTGCATCTCCAAAGTCAGGAGACTTTACTGCCCTTTTGTCTCTTCTCAGCCCTACTGCAATCATAGTTTCATAGCCAGATATTAACAAAGCCAAAGTTAAAAGCACCTCCATGAATAACTCTTCCTTACTTTTCTTCCCCTATTGCCCAGTGTTCATGTGCTTCCTAAGTCAGGGAATAAATTATGCATATGTATATGGAGAAATGAATAGTGAATTGCTCCTGCTAATAAGCACCTCACTCCTACATTCTGAGTGTAAAAGAACTTTTTTTCCCCAATGGTAAATGGCAAAAGATGCTAACACCTAAAATGTCTCATTGTTTGCAGGGGAACGTAGAACATGGGCTGATGGATATGAAGGATAAACTCAGGCATATGGCATGTTACCTAATTTTTGTACACCTTTTCCAAAGTAGATGTTATTTTTCTCCATTTTACAAATAAAGGAAAAGGTTCTGTAAGGAAACATTATTTACCCAATGCCACAGAGCCAGTAAGTGATGGAAGTGAAAGAGGAGCATAGGTCATCTTGAATCTGAATTTTACATTCTTTGAACTAGGCCAAACTGCCATTTTCTCTCCTGTATCAAGGGAATTTGAGGTAGGGGAGTCCCTTTCATCTCAGGATTTTTGAGGGGTTGGAAGTCAGGGTGAAAAGATTCTGTTTTTACCCTTTGGTTAGTAAGTGGCTAGGGTAACCCTATACAAAGAAATACAGAGGAGATAGGATTGCCTAAAAGCCAGAATTGATGACTAGCCTCACACTGCATTACTGAACGCCTTTCAAAGGTTTTTCTTTAAAAAATGCAACAGAGAAATTCAAATTGTTAAAGTTAATTGCAGGATTAAATTGCCATTTGTCAATAGCAATGTAATTTGTATTATAAATTACAGGACTGTAGCTTTCAGGCATATTTTATCAATATGTTTCCAATGATTTAATAACAATATTTCTCAAAAATAAGCCAAGCCACTTTTTTCCTCTTTTTAAATGAACATGTTCAGAGGGTTTTCATCAGTGTGCTAGCCAGCTCTGCAAAATTTCTAGTAAATAAATTATCACCAGGAGGCTCAAAATCCATTACCATAAAAAAAGCCATTTTTCCCTCCCTAATCGATTGCCCACTGTGCGACTGCTAATGGGACCATACACACATGTTGTGCAGAGGGAATTCATTTTCAGGTTCTCTCTCTTTTTTAGAATTTATTTTACAAAGAATTCTCACTAAACTCATAAATTAGTCAATGCATAATATGAACACTTCAGCTTCCAGCAAGAGAAATGTTAAGGTTGTGCACCTAGAGAAATTTCTAAGCCGGTTCCCAAAGAAATTGAGGTTTCACTGGATGTTTTGCAAACACCGGGGCACCTGCCTGGGAGAGCAGGCCCTTTTCCTTCTCCCAACACTATAGCTTACCTGCTTATATGTCCCTGCAGGCACACACTTTTCTTATATGTGCTGCTCTTTTACCTGACAAGTGCTTTGAGCCATGCTGACCTTTGAACTTGGAAGTTTTAAAGTGATCTTGGGACAGATAGATCCATTTTACCAGGTTATTCTATTGACTTCCACAGTCTCCTCTTTTGCCTCCACACCCACTCTTGTATCTTTCATACAAGATATTTTTTTAAAGACTTTTTTTAAATTTATTTATTCATTCATGAAAGACACAGAGAAAGAGAGAGAGGCAGAGACACAGGCAGAGGGAGAAGCAGGCTCCATGCAGGCAGCCCGACGTGGGACTCGATCCTGGGACTCCAGGATCAGGCCCTGGGCTGAAGGCAGCACTAAACTGCTGAGCCACCTGGGCTGCCCGTGATATTATAGTTGACTAAATCCCAGTTTATTGCCCTCTATAAACCGAGAGCTTTGGCTCTCAAATCAGCCTTGCCCCTGCACAGAATAGCCAATCTTAGGGACTAAAATTAGGTGAGTAGCATGGAAAGAGCCTATCTCCCAAATTTATTCCAACTGAGAGAGCTGTTAAATCTGATATTTTATTTATAAGTTATTTCTTTTGGCCACTCGACTTGCCTTCTCTTAACAACTTAGATTTCTGAAGCTAGAAGCAGGCGTAAATTCAATTATTTAATCACCTTTAGTTCACAGATGGTTTGTCTTGATAAAGGTGGCACTCTAATAAGAGGTAGAGTCTGGAATTTAGTCTGCATTTATTAATTCTTTATTTTTGGATGAAATTAAGCATTTAAGCATTAGTAGAGTGAAGCCAGCCTAAGAAGGAGATGCCTACAAAAATGGGTGTGATGTGAAGATAAATAAGAGAAAGCAGGCCAGGGACAGGACAAGAAACATTTAAAGAGATTTAGGGAATGGAAAACTATAGTGGGGCAAATAGTAGACTTAAGCAATTTCTTTCGTGTGTGTTTTTTTTTTTAAGATTTATTTATTTATTCATGAGAGACACAGAGAGAGGCAGAGACACAGGCAGAGAGAGAAGCAGGCTCCATGCGGGAAGCCTGATGCAGGACTTGATTCCAGGACCCTGGGTCACACCCTGAGCCAGAGGCAGATGCTCAACCACTGAGCCACCCAGGCACCCTGGCAGTTTCTCTGTGTGTACATACCTGGCTCTGCTTGTCAACACATGCCTTGCTTCTCTTAAAATGTTTGAATAATTCACATATAATAACCTATTTTTTTCTCCTTTTCTCCTTAGGTAAGTTGCTGTTCCTGCTTTTAAAAACAATGTTGTCCCAGAAAAAGTCATGTATATGGGCCAGGTAACTACTATATTATGGCTTCTCTACTCTCTTTGGGTAACTGCTTCTGTCTATTTTTTTCTTAGTTGCTTATACTTAATTGCACAGAGTTTGTGCACTCTACTTAAGAGTGTAGAGGTCCGATGGCATAATCCTTATATGAGCTACATGGTCATTTATAGACTGCTATCCAAGGACTACAATGTTTGCTTGCATATTTATGTTTACTATCCAGAAACTCTTGTGAGTTTCTCGGTGGGTATTGTCTGACATCTTGATGACCAGATGAGACATCTTGAGACATCTTGAAAACCAGATGACACTCCTTCTAACACTTAGCCATACAAAATGGTGGTATTCAGATTTTACAGTGGACTAAGACAGTTTACTTCTCTTTACCAAAGTTACACAGCTATTGTGATTTTCATTTATGAGAGTAATGTCTTAGATGTATGTTGATTAATCAAGAATTCTTTGTGCAGCTATGGTTTGGCTTAAATACTCGTGACATATTTGAGAAATTCTTTTGCCTTTTGTTTGCAGTTCTTTAGTTACGTTATCCTTTCTGATAGCCTCTTGTTTATTTCACTGTTCTCCTAGACATAAGATTCAATGATAGACAGATGATAGATAGATGATAGATAGATGATAGATAGATGATAGATAGATACAGAAAGAACACATGTTACTTGAATGACTACTAAGGAATAAAACTGTGACTATTATTGAAATATCACAAGATATCATAATGATTGAAGGATAGAGATTTATAATTGGTAGAGGTTTTTTTTTTTTCTTGTTTTGTTTGTTTTTGTTTTTTTTAAAGCAATGGAGATGTTTTATGTCTTGTGATTCTGTTCTGATGTGTCATACCCTAAACAAACTAAAACATTCACCGCAGCTTTTCTAAGTACAGAAATCCCCCCACTAAACATATTTTTTTACCAGTGTGTGTGTGTGCCTGTGTGTGTATTTATTGAGACTGGATCCAATCAAATCAGAATTTTAAATGGAGTTAACTGAACAATTTCTAGATTGCCAAAATGGTTGGCCTAAAACAGGAAATACAAATGTAAATCACTGAGTCCTGAAAATAGCCACAGATCTTTAACAGTTTGAAAATAAATAGCTGTAGTGGGATTTATGGTATTAAAGCTTTGGTCTAATTACAAACATTAATTTTCTTTAGTAGCATTGCTATAGCAACTCTATAGCTAGAGGGTCTCAGGCAAGACCCAAATTATATATCTTAGAAATTCTTTCCTCAGTTATTAACACCTTGCATTATTGAAACTTTAAGGTATTTTACATTTAAATGGACTTTCATCAACTATATAATTTGTTTTCTCTTTTAAAAAGTTTCTAACCATTTAAATAGAAAATATTTCCATGTTTAGATTTTTACTTTATTCCCTATTTTTCAAATACTACCTCAAGTTTCCTTTGTATTTGGCTTTTAACACCACAGGAGAACAAATTTTAAAATATATATTTCATTGATATTTTCAGAAAAAAGAATTATGGTTTCTTT
Source organism: Vulpes vulpes (assembly GCF_048418805.1). Classification (NCBI taxonomy): domain Eukaryota; kingdom Metazoa; phylum Chordata; class Mammalia; order Carnivora; family Canidae; genus Vulpes; species Vulpes vulpes. The sequence continues at coordinate 118,225,292 of NC_132780.1, read as the reverse complement.
GGGAACTTTAACAGAGAGTTTTCTGACTCCTGTGTAATTATAATCTCAGTCTTAATGATACATTAGCATATTTTTGCATCTAATTGTATAAACAAATGCAAAACTGTATAATAACACAATCTTAAATGGCAAATCTGAAACCATGTAAGTTAGGTAACCCCTAAACATAAGAAAAAAGAGTGACATATATATGTATATTTACATATATAACACACACATATGAAGAATAGCTAAAATTGTCAATGACTAACATTATTTCAAGTTGCTAAATAAACAAATATAATTATTCCTCTTTACATAGTACTAGTGAAGTTGGACATTAAAAACAAACTTCACTGTAGACTATCTTTTTATCAGTAATACCCAATTCAACAATTATTTAATAAGCAGCTCTTTATTACTGGGAGCTATGCTAAACACTCTTGAGAATAGATAGATGTAAAAAATAAAGATATAAAGATGTTGTTCCCAAGTAGCTCTTAACAGAGTGGTATAAATGAAGACTTTACATAAAAATAATGTAATATATGTAGATATAACATATTAATTATATACTATATGCATATATAATATATAATGTAACATATTACAAAATATATACATATATGTTTATAACATACATATAATGTATATATAAACAATAAGCAAAATGGTATAAGTACAAAGAGAAAAATAATATTTTGTACTGGAAAATAGGAGAAAATTTATTAAATGATTATTTGTGAGCCAGAGTTGGAAGATGGATAGAAATTTAAGGTAGTAAAATAAAAAAAAAGAAAGAAAGAAATTTAAGGTAGTTTAGATTCATACTAGATAGAAAACCCCATAAGCAAGACCCAGAAGAAGAAAGAACATTTGAGCAACCTAATTCTGAAAAGAGATTGTTAGGAGATGTAATTGTCCATACAAGATGAAAAGGAAGAGAGAGAGAGAGAGAGAGAGAGAGAGAGAGAGAAAGAGAGAGAGAGAAATTAGATGCATAATTCTTAAATTCCAATAAATAATTTGGTATTTCTGATGCATATGGCTTTAAGATTGTAAGAAACTTGATTTCATGGCATTCTCCTCTTTTTGATTTAATACTTTACCCTTCATAGGAATCAATACACATTTGCAAGTGAGTTAATTATCCCTTCTAGAATATAGGTTCCTCCACTGGTTTATAAATTCATTGAGAAAGAGATTGTACAGTTGAGGAAAACTCCATTCATCTTTGTATATCTGTTTTTAGCTAAATTCTTCATAGGTAGCTCACCTTAAATAACATTGCTTCATTATCTTACTAAGACTTGTTTTCATTGTCTTGACTTCTTATTCCACCAAGCCACCCCTTACACTTTCCTCTCTGGGTTTCCAAACTATTGGACCATGTGCCCTAGATCAGACCACCAGAACCTCTCAAGTTCCTGCCCCAAAGCAATGGTGCAAAGATCAAAAACTCTGGAATTAGCCTGTCATTGAAACACTTCACCACTACCCCACAGCATAACTCTGAACACGTACTGTAATACCTCTGTGCTTCAGTTTCCTTGTATATAAAATGGGGATGAAAAATTTAGAGTTGTTTTGAAAACAGAAATTAATATATCTAAATAGATTGAAATAAGCCTGGCTCATAATAGTTATATAAGTGCTTGCTGTTTTCTTCTTTGAATGCTAATGTGTTCAAAACTCAGCTTTTGTTCAAATATAGTAAAGGGTCTTTTTAAACATCAAATATAATTAAATATATATTATAATTATTCCTTGGGATTGGTTAATAAATGAAACTAATAGCATTATTAGTTAATAAATGTGTTAGTTTATAATACATACCATGTTCCTGTCTTAATCATTTAGTCTATGTGTATATAAAACCATTTCATTTTATGTAAGACTGTGTCTGAAGTAGTTTTTAAAGAATAAAGCTGAAACTGGAGAAATTTTAGATGTTATACCTTATGCAGCAGGTCTTTGCCTACAGTGCAGTGTTTTATTCTTAGCTAATGTGCTGTATATTTGTTCTTCTGACCAGAAATTTTACTAAGAAGGTCAGACTTATCTTTAATTCTCTTCCAGTGCCTCTCATTTATACTTATATTGCCGTTCCTAACAAACAATCCTGTGTCACTCAGCTTTTTTAGGATTTCATTCTGCAATGATAACTGAAAAGTATATTTGGTAATAACAGGTATTGCTGTTTTCATTTGTCTCAAGTGCTGTTTTCATTGTCATCTATTGCAGTTTAATGACCCAAACCTTCATAGTACTCTAGGATGAGCTGTGCGGTAGGCAACACTTGAGTGAAAAGAAGAGACTGATCAGCAGGCAGTGGCTCAATGAGAGAACATGGAGGTGGGAGTTCCTTTAGAGCAAGCTTTTCCAGAAGAAATGAGTACTCTAATGGGAATGTTTTCAATATTGTTTCCCTGTTCTACTACAAATAGCAGGAAAATATTGAATAATACAGTTGACTATAAGTTCATATATTTTATAAGCAATTTTATCAGAAGTGATGTTATTTTTCTAGATAGCATTCTTATTAGTCTTTGGATTGTGCCAGAAAATCATGAATATGTCAAAAATGACACAATCACTTTCATTTATAGTGCAGGGTGCACCAAATCAAATACCGAACCAGAGGTAAAGTACACAGAGTGATTGCATTTAATGAAGTTCAGCTGCCTTTCCCTTTACTTTGGAAAGTGAGAGAAGAATGGTATTGAAGCAGCATTTGCTTGAAGAAGAAAAATAGCAGAATATAATTTAGAATCAAGAGTAAGGGTCACCATAGAAAAATGCTAGGTGTCAATATGGATGAGATGACTGCTGGAGAAGCCTTGTAGCAAACAGTAAACATAGACTTCGACACCCCCCACCCCCAAGTTCCTAATTGAATAATGTATGGAGGTAGAGTTTCATTATGATACTTCAAACCTCAAGGAAAATAGCTGTAAAAACCTTTCTGGGTTATAAAGAATTTTGCATACATACATAAGAATATTTTCTGGAATTTGTTACTTGAATTTAATAGTGACATTTGCCAAAATTTTGCAATTCACGATATGTTACAGTCCTTTTGAGACTATACCCTGACTACATTTCAAAGTGCATAGTGTATATATGTATGCATTTATTTACAGTAGATAGATAGATGATAGATGATAGATAGATAGATGATAGATAGATAGATAGATAGATAGATAGATAGATAGATGATAGTATATAAATCAATTGGTTCTTTTGTCTCAAATTCATTCCCTATACTTCCCCCTGCTCCACTCTGTATCTCTGGTACCTGACCCTACAAGATACATTTTTTCTGCTTGGCTTCCACTGGGTTTGGCCAATGGAAGGTGCTGGAGAAAGATTGGCAGTGAGAACAAATGATCCAGGCTACTTCTATCCATCTTGGTGGCTCAGCATCTCTTCCTTAGTCCCAGCTCTCATAGGACAGCCTCTGCTATGGTTTCAGTTTTCACCGGATAGTCTGACTCTCAGGCCATGGTGAAAAGTCCTCCTCCCTTGGATTCTGGAGATGGCAATATCTTTCTGCTATTGCCCATCTCTCATCTATTTTATCATCTTCTATTTAGTTTTTAGCTCTTCCATCAACATTTTAACTTTCCTGGATTAAATTTCCTTTAGTGAACTATGTGCAGAAAGATATTGCCATCCATTTTCTGGCTTATGCTTGTACAGATTCTATATGTTGATCTTGGAGGCTCTGTATAAGGTTAATCCATAGGCATTTCACAGTTTAAATGAATATTCAGGCATCATACGGTACAGCACATCCATCTCACTTCCCTAGATCTTTCTTTTATAAGGCACAACTTCACCTGTGATACCTCCACATTAGCCTTACACCTTTTCAAGCATACCCAGTAGTGTTCTTGCTCTATTATTTCTCATTGCAGAAGACAACATGATAGGAGAAAGCAGTTTGCTAATGTGCTTTAACCAATTAAAGGAAAAAAAATGTTCCAAAGAATGTGATACTAAGAAAGCAACAGTAGTTTAAAGAGGAAAAATGATTTGGGGGACAAAAAGAGGATTTGGCATTATTATTTTTTTTTATGGAGAAGAATAGGCTTCAGTTATACCTGAAAGGTTGATAGGGCATGGATGAATGGATGGGAAATGGCCTTGATAGAAAAAGAACATGAGAAAATGAGTACGTAAGAAACACAGGGAGCCATAAAGGTCTGAAACTGAGTAAAACAGACTGTGAGTGTCGGAGCTTAAGGGAATAATGGCTAACCAGAAGGAAGCACCATGAAATGTACCTAAAAAGCTCAAAATGTCAGGTCTCCAACTTCCATTGAAAAAGTAGAGCAGTTCCAATGGAGTGAAAATGGCTGGAATGCAGAATGACTGGAAATCCATGGAGTGAGGAGTAAGTTTTTAGTTATTGTTGAGGTATTGAGTAATCATTAGGTAATGAACCACAGAATTGACATCTGGAAAGATAAGGTGAGGATGGTCAGAATTAACCTCTGTTGGGGCAGGTAGAGAACATTTTCCTCTAAAAACCCACTCTTCGAAGTATTATACAATTTCTTATGGTCTTGTGAACACCACAACAACTAATATAGGTTTTGGAAAATGGACTCAATGGCATGTTTTAGTTTATTGAAATATGAACTAAGACATTTTTTTCAGATTTTTAACATAACATATCCAATACATTTTATTTATTTTAAATGAAAGACATAATATTCTGATACCAAAACATCTATTTAAATACTGCACAGCCAATAGTAGAGATTATTGTTCTTTTTAAATAACAACTATTTGCAGTCTGATTTACCTTACATTTTCATATAAACTCTCCATCTCTTTGAGGTTTCTGATTATAAAATAACATTTGGTAGAAGTATCCTGAAAGCATTAAGTCAAGATCGGAAAGATTTGCATGAACCTGACACTTCTGATCACTTGTGAATAATAATATGAGGTAAATTCCAATTTAAAATGAGTAATAGACTCAATGCATTTTTCTTCAAGTTGCATCATTAGTACATACCAAAATTTAGAAAAGCTTATGAGCTGATGTTAGGACTAATATATTTATTACTTTTTTATAATTCTATTTTATTTTTGTTTTCATCATGTGTACTCTTTAGTCCCCACTCCTTATTTTCCCCATCCCTTCACTCACTTCCCCCCTGGTATTTGTTTGCTCTATTGTTAAGAGTGTTTCTTGATTTCTCTCTCTCTCTCTCTCTCTCTCTCTTTTTTCTTTGTTCATTTGTTAAGTTTCTTAAATTCCACACGAGTGAAATCATGTGGTATTTGTCTTTTTCTGACTGACTTATTCCACTTAGCATTATACCCTCTAGTTCCATCCATGTTATTGCAAATGACAAGATTTCATTGTTTTATGGATGAATAAAAATCCATAATATTATATATTTATATCCATATCAATATAGATATAGATATAGATCTCATATCTTTTTTATCCATTTTTTACCCTTTTTTTATCAATAGATACTTGGGCTGCTTCCATAATTTGGCTATTGTAAATAATACTGGAATAAATATAGGGGGTGCATATATCCCTTTGAATTAGTGTTTTTGTGTTTTGGGGGTAAATACCCAATAATGCAATTTCTGGATCTTGGGTAGTTCTATTTTTAACTTTCTGAGAAACCCCCAGATTGTTTTCCAGAGTGCACCAATTTGCATTCTCACCAATAGTATCAGAGAGTTCCTTTTCATCCACATTCTCACCAGCACTTATGATTTCTTGTGTTGTTGATTTTAGCCTTTCTGACAGGTGTGAGGTGATATCTCATTGTGGTTTTGATTTGCATTTCCCTGATGCTGAGTGGTATTGAGCATCTTTTCATGGACCTATTGGCCATCTCTTTGAAGAAATGTCTATTAATGTCTTCTGCCCATTTTTTAATCAGATTTAAAAATGGGGTATTGAACTGTACCAATTATTTAAATATTTTGGACAATAATGCTTTATCAGATTACTCCTCTTAGAAATTCACAATGAATGTTAGAGGCCAAGCAAAGGGCTAATTTCTTTTAAAGATCACTTAAGTTATTTAATTTTAGATGCCAGGGGTTTTTGGTGGTCTGTTAAGTCATTACGTTTATGAATTTGATGGTCTCCATTACTTCCTTTGGCTTCTTTAGATTGGTCTTCAAGCTATTAGTTTCAAGACTAGAATCTCTTCAAGTGATAGATGTTAGAGATTTTTCATCCTTCTGTCTTCCTTCCTTCATACAACAAAAAATTGCCTTTGAATAGTAATAGGAAAACTTTAGCCCTAACAAAGTGTCTTGTTTTATCCAACAAAAATAAAAATTCAAATCTCAGCAGTTCCACTTATCAGCTGTGCGACTCTAAGCAGATCATGACTTGGGAACCAAAGTCTCCTCAAATGTAAAATATGTAAAGTGTTGTCTAGTTTTTAGGATTGCAGGAGGATTAAATGAATATTGCAGATGACAATTTTTTTTGGATTTTAGGGGAATATATAAATATTAAGGTTTGTCTTTTTTTTTTAATTAGCATCTACTATATGAAAAGTATGGGTTAAGCTCTGTTGGAGAAGGTAGAAAATAGGACATGACCTCTCACCTCAAAAAGTTGGTGATACAGTTAAGTTGAGCTAGTCAGTTTGCTTTATTTGGTTTATAAAGCCAAATGAATCCCTGAAAAGTAGTTCTTTTTCTGACGCTAGCACTTGTCTTAAAAACTAGGGTTGCTCTTTGATTGTGCAACAGGTACAGTTTGAATATTATAGGAATTAAATAATATCAGAGTTGAAACAAATTCTAGTCATCTTTAATCCAATATCTTCATTATAACAGATGATAAAATTACAAATAAGTACATGTGTCCACAGCCACTCAGTAAAATAGTGGGTGAGTCAGGAGTAGAATTCAGTTCTCTTAATTTTAAGCACAGAAAAATAGGATTAATCATTTTACTTTTTCTCATCCCAAATTCTGTTGATCTGTAATTTTTATACTCTCTTATGTAGAAACTTTAAAGATAATGTATTAAGGGAAAAATGTATAGAAGAAAAAAAGACTGATAAGCCTAAAGGTCCTTTGTAGTGGAACTTTCTGAGAAACATATTCCCTTCTCAAAATTAACCATTAAAAAAAAAAGGTCAAATATACTGAATTGAAAATATTCAATTTTTACGAAAGCTCAAAATAAACAATTAGTATTATATGATTATTGCGTGCAGACCTTGAGTGAATTTAAGGATAGGTAAAATATGTGACTTTTAATTATAAATAGTCATTCCATTGACCTGAGAATCCTAGGAATTGTATACTTGTGGGTACCATACCTGTAGAGAAATTAGGATAATAGAATATAGAAGGGCATATCCAAAGTAAGTATGTCATCCTAATTTCCAAATGATCCCTACTTCTGTATTTCCAGTTATCTATAAGATATTGCCAAGTTTATATCAAAAATTTCCACCACCACATAGAATTAATAAATGTTAAACAGGTCGTATTTACTTTTAGTTGTTTTTCTAAATAAAACATTACAAATTGTGTAATGCTCTTTTTTCAATTCCCTTTTTTTTTAACAATTTATTTGTAGCCCCATGTGTGTTTCTATAAGCCTAAATATTTATAGTTTCTACTATTTGCTGGACACACAACAGATGCTGAACAAGCTTCTTGATTCCAATTTGAGAGAACATGCTACTTTTCTGGTGCCTTTTAAAAATTTTTATTTCTGATTTGTGTTTTATTTTACATTTTATCTGATTTTTAATATCCAAGATTCTACATAATATTGAGAAAAAAAAACAAAAAAAATACCCATAAAATTAGAGACACTGGAAAACAAGGTATTTTTCACATTTTACATATTCTTACTTAAATAGACCCATTTTTCCCTTTGTCTCATACTTTATTATGACTATTCTTTATACAACCCTTACTTGAAGATTGATGATGATGATGATAATGATGATTATGGTTGTCATGCTTGGAATATTTCTGGGAATTTGAGGAGAAACTAGAAGAGGAGAATCACACTTGAATGGCTTTGTTGGTGTCTTATCCACACCGTAATCCACACAGGTAATTCTTAAATTTTAAGTTTTTCTGAAGCAAGGAAGATGTGTCCTTAATAATGAATTTCCTAAACTTTTGGGGATAATTAAACAGAAAAATATCAGGAATCAGAGTGAACTATGTATAAGAGAATCCTTCTTAACATATTTTTGGTCATTGTTGAAATAGTCAGACAAGAGTTCTGATTTTTTTAAGGTCACAGCAGGCAGAAAAAAAATATGATACAATGACTTCTTTCTCCTAGATGTTGAAAGATGGAAAAGAGTCTAGTCTTTTTGACATGAAATGTAGATCCAGTTCTTGAATATAGGTTGTGCCCTAGCTATCTATATATATATATATATTATTTTTTTTTTTTTAGTCTAATGGCTATATTGGGTCACTGCATGACATCTTCAAAGACCAGTAGGAAACTAAGGAGCCAGAGCAAGATAGAAGCATTTGGACTAGTCTGTAATAAAGGTCAAGTAGCACATGTGTTTACATGTGCTTCTCTACTAAATCCCAAGTTAGTATATAACTCAAGGTATTGACAGATCAGAAAATGCACCCATGGTATGCATCAACAGAGCCTGAGAAGAACACAAGTCACAGACAGCATCCCATGGCTCTATTATTTCAGTTTTCCTTAAATCTATGTTAACTAGTTGCTTTGATTTTGTTCCTGCAGGTACTCTGTTCTATTAACCCAATGCAATGCAATTATAAGAACCGAACCTAAAACTAGCCTATAGTGTTACCATTGCACTATCTGCTCACTCACTCAGGTAATGGAATACTTGGTTCTGTTAGGACATGCTCTTATTAAGGAGTCGCACTGCTCTTTACAAATATTAACTCATTAATTTGTTTAGGCATCCCTCTGTGGCTCCTAGAAAGTGTAATTTTTCTCAGTTTTTAAGGGGAAAAGGAGAAACACAAGCACATTTTCCTAAATTTGCACTGAGGAGATAGAGACAGTGAGAAGAAAAGAACAATTATATATTCCTCTGAGGTTCCCCAGAGATTCATCATTTTTTCTTCTTTTGAGCATGTCACAAGCTAAAAAGATTACCCAGATCTTTTTAAAAGATCTTAAAATTCTTAAAATTCACTAATGTAGATATCAGATGAATGATTTTAATCTCCAAGCCTCAGTTTCCTTATATGTAAAATAATGGAAATGATAATTCAGTTAGGCTTTTTGAGAGGACTGCATTAGATCCTATTTGTAAATGGCTTCATAGCATCCTTTCTTAATATATAGTAAGGGTAAGGGAATGAAAGTATTTCTTAATAAATTGAATTACATTGAGCCTCTTTCCAATATTTATAAAGCATCTAATGGAAGTGCTATTTGCAAAGTGGTGGATCACTTGTCACTGAACAGTGTCTATAGAGAGGCAGAGATCCATTGCTCATCCATGTTGGGGGAGGGACCACTCATTGGTGTGCATTGCTAGATGATTTCTGAGATCCCCTCCAACTCTACAGTCCACATAGTAGTAGGTGGTGAGTCAATGTATTTAGATATGAGGAAAATTCTGGACACTTGCACAGCTCTTTATAGTTTGAATGTACTATGATTATGTATAATCCCATTTACTTCTCATAATAACCCTATGAGGAAGACAGGAAAAGTCGTGTCATTTTCTTCATTTTACGTATGAGAAAATATTGAGCATCAGAGAAGTTAAATTACTTTTTCAAGGATATGTATTTAGAAAAACAGAAAGCTGGAACTCACCCCATTTTTCTGACTCTGTCAGAAATGATGACCTTGCATCATGTGTAGTCACTCATGTTTCTGTTCTTGGATGAGAACCATTGAAACACACTTGTAAAGGCCCCTCTCCTTCTTTTTCAGCATCTCTCCTCTGTGCTCTCCACATCCACTCAATTCCTCCTGCATCCACTAAGCACAATGTTGCAATGCCTACATGCACTGGTTGATGGCCAAGAGTGAGATTGAAAATTGGAAAGAACATTGCCACTCCACCCCCAACCTCTCCTTCCTCCAAATTTTGCCCTGATATCCAGAGTAAGATGAATGCCCAGGGCAGGTACCATCCTGTTATTCTCTGTGTACCAATGGCATTCTGAAAAGTCACAGAGTAAGAGGAAGAATATTTCTTGCTGTGAATTACTCTTGAGATGAAAACTGCTTTTTAACCTAAATCTGCCATTGTATAGCCTTTCAGTTGGTGACTACTTGGGGTGGCTTTGACTGGGGTGGTAGTGGGAAGCCAATTCTGTGAGTCTGAGAATGGGCTCCTATCTTGCTGTAATTTACTGCCATAAAGAGAGGAGGGAGAAAAATACCACAAGTGTTTAATAGCTAAGCAAAGTGCTTTCAGATCTGCTTTTTTTTTCCCCCATCAAACATGAGATATACACGTGCTAGGAAATATATTAGTTGCCATTCAGCTCAGATCACTTCAGCCAATTTTTTTTTTCATTTTTCAAGCTTAATTCATGCTGTATTTTTCCCATTTACTACAACAAATACTTTATCTGCTTTCTTTAAAATATGGTAACCATCATCAGCTGATGGAGGCATTGGATTTGTTCTTCATTACATCTCCCCAAGGCAGAAAAAAATAATATTTTTAGGTAGATGGGAGTGCTAGTTACAAGGTTAACAGATGCTGAAACTGTCTTTCCATTTGTCCTCCTGGGAAATAGAGGGTTGAACTTAATCCATCTGAGGGGATCCTCCTCAGTCCTGTGTTTGGATATTCACCACGTACTATTGTCTTTCTCTGCCATTATGCAATAAGGCAGGCAGAGCACTTGTGGGAACATTAGCTCCAGTTTATATATGTTTGGGTAGGCTGTAAACAACATAGTCACATCAGAATGACTCGTGGAAAAGACCACATCAAGTGAGTGTAATCAGCGAATTTCAAAAGCAGAGTTTTATTCCTTGTTCCATTCCATCTTTCATTTTTGTACTCAATAAACACTGAACACCATAGTGAATATAAAGAAAAATTATAAAACTTTGAGCCCTTCTAGTAACTGTCAGCCTTTCACGGGAGACATGTGAGAAATAAAGCAGTAAACTATGTGTAGCAATCAATGAGAATTCATGTTTTAAAGGCAAAGAAGAGGGGACCCTGACTATGTCTGAGGAGAGCTGAATGATTTCCTCACAGGTAGAAACACGTGTATAAAGTCTCAAAGGATGAACTCATGAGGTAGACTAAGAGAAAGGAATCCTTCTAGGCAGCAGGATATACAAATTCATGGATGCGTAAAGGAGCATGCTGTGTCTCAGGCAAATAGCTTGGTGTGAGTGTGATTAAAACAATATGTACACCTGAGACAGTGGCAAAAAAGTGTAGCTTGAGAGCCATAGAGGTAAATTTTTAAAATCCTCCAATGTCTTGTGATGGAGTTTGGCTTTCAGTTGTGATGAGAGGTGATCTGGAGAAGTGTTTAGGTTGAGACAATTTCAAAAGCTATGATGCTCTAGCATCTGACAGATGTGAGTAGCAGCTGGTAAATGTTCTTCTTCAACATGCTTTTCTTTATGCTGAGGTTGAGACACCCCATTTCCAGAACCTAGTTAGGATGGTTATAATTCATCTGCATCACTGTGTTGAAGGTGTAGGCTCAACCAAATGGCAGATTGTTAAAAAGCACTTCATAATCCGTAAACCTTGTAAGCTGGGCAGGGGCTATCACAGTGGGGCTGGAGAAGAGAGACAAAGAGGGGAATGGTGGGGAAAGAAGTCGTAGTAAGCCATGCAGATTTGACCACCACTCAGTAAACCATGCAGATTCAACAGAGAATAAGTAGATGATTATTCTGAGAAATGTAAGTTGGGATACAGAAAATAACATTTCCCACTCTGGAAAAGAGCAGACATACAGAAAAACTGCAGTAGGAGAGAAACAGCTTAGAATCCCACATTCAACCGAAGTTGATGGCTCATACAGAGTCCAAAGTACCTAATTGTCCTTGATGTTTCTTTTTTTAAAAAAATATTTTATTTATTTATTTAAGAGAGAGCAGGGGAGAGCACAAGTGGGGGCAGCAGAGATAGAGGCAGAGGGAGAAGGAGAAGCAGCTCCTCGCTGAGCAGGGAGCCAGACATGGGGCTTGATCCTGTGCCCCTGGGATCATGACCTGAGCCAAAGGCAGATGCTTAATCTACTGAGCCACCCAGGCACCCCTTCCTTGATGCTTCTATAGCAGCATTCATGATGGGTTTTAAGTGACTGTTTCTTCAGTAATAATATTAAATGGGTAACTCAAGTAATTCTTCAGTTCCTTAGAATTATGTGTAAGACAGCATATAGGAACAAGAGCAAAGGGGCTCTAAGCTTATGCTAATAATAAATATAATTTATAAGGCACCTGGGTAGCTCAGTGGTTGATAGTCTGCCTTTGGCTTAGGATGTGGTCCCAGGGTCCTGGGATCGAGTCCTGCATCAGGCTCCCTGAGTGGAGCCTGCTTCTCCCTCTGCCTATGTCTGCCTCTCTCTCTCTCTCATGAATAAATAAATAAAATATTTTTTAAAAAACAAATAAATACAATTTATAAATAAATATTAATATAAATAATGTAATGAAATATAATAAGCTTGTGTTAAGCATATTGCAAATATTATTGCCTTTAATCCTTCAATGATAGGAGGGCGGTAGTCTCATAATGATCATTTTATAGAAAAAATATCTAAGAATCATTAAGGTGGCTTGATTGCCTGGGGTTTCAGACTATCAAGTAGAATAAACAGTATTTAGACCCAGGCTTGGTAAAAAAATAATAAATAAAACAATTAATAATTTTTAAAAAGCCAAATGGAGTGGAGATGTGTGAGACTGACTTGGGTATCTGTAATAACCCACAGAGCATCAAGCACTCTATCATCATGAGGCTCCCAAATTAAAAGGTTTTTTTTTTATTATTATTGTTATCTAAATTTTTTCTTTAAGCAGTCTAAACTCATTAGACCAGAGACAAAGAGAGTGAGACAGAGAGATCAAGAGGGAGGAGACACAAGGAATTTGCTTAGTCTATAAAGACTTCAAAAACTACCACCCGATTAGAGTGTATCCCATCATTCTATCGCAGGTTATAAGGGGAGTATTAATTAGTAGTTTGGAAGATAGAGCCACCCTTGAAGCAACCTTTAAGAAAATAGCTCAGGTGATTCTCCTGGAACTTCTACAAATAAACTGTCTTTGCTCACTGAAGATGTGCCCAAAAGTGGCCTCCAGGCTACTCCCATAGGTGTGGTCATGGACATCCTGGGGCCAAACAGCAAAGCTGGCTGTAAACTGCTGCATGAACTTTCCTCACTAAGGAAAGCTGGGGGATAGTACCTGCTATCTCTCTGTCTGTCCATCTATCTGTCTGTACACATAAGTTTTGGTATCTTGGTTTCACTAATAGTAGACAGTGAATTTTTTAAGGTAACTTGACATTGAGTTTTCAGGTATGATGTCAAAGTCCACCCTGTCTTCTTCTTCCCAGCGGTTCTTTTCCTAATACTTATGGTGAAAAAAAAAAGAAATGTGTTCTAATATCTTGGCTTATATCCAAGCTGGGAAATTCTGTTAGGCTTTGAAACTTAATTTTTCCCACAGTTTCAATTACGTAAGAAATTCTTCTTCCTTCTCTTCTTTAGGAAAGTGTAAGTGCCTGTCCTACTATTTTCCTTTGGATTCAGAGGCAAAAATGCACTTGTTGAGAAATACATTTGGCAGTGAGGGGATTGAAAGATTCTGTGGAGATGCAAGGTTACTGCCGTATTTCTGTGAATATCTATAGCCCAACCTCTGGCCTTTTAGGGGGAAAATAACATGCTCTTTCCACAATCAAAATATCCAGTGGTGCCGTTACTCCCAATACAAGGAAGTAAACACATAAATAAAATATTAGTGGTGATTATAACAGCATGTTCTATTTATTTTAAGTCTTCTATCACTTTCAGTAGCTTGAACAAGGCATCCTGAAATTCATGGAAGGCATTTGTGCATACTTTTTTTCTGCAGGAGATTTGTACTCATTAGTCTTAAGTGAGACTTTAAAAAAAAAAAAGGCTTTGAATCCTACTTAGCTATCATTATGGAATATCTGCCTCATGTTACATAGAATAAATTTACTTTACTGACTTTCCTACCCCTGTTTTCCTTTTTCTCACCCTGAAATGGGGATATTTGTGAAAAGAAATGTGTTTTGAGAGAAATTAGAAGTGATAATAGGAAGAAAGGATACCTAGTACCAGAGCAGGAAAGACATACAGGAAGGAAGCTGAAATGGAGGAGTGTGAGAAAATTAAACAGATTAATTTACAGAAACACCAAATAATTCTATGAATTTATCTCTTCTCATTATTCTCTGTGAAGAGCATGAGCTTTGTAGCTCTTCTTTGTCTTTCTTGTCCGCCACTGAATCTCCAGGACTTCTAAGACAAATTAAATCAAGAATTAACCATTTGAGCATGAGCTATATGTCTTTGCTGTGCCATACATGTCCTCTATAAGTCATCCTGTGGAAGCAGTCTGAGAGTTCAGCCCAGCTTCAATCCTCACGGGCCAACTCCACTCACGAAGTGCTAACAGTGGCCCCCTCATTTACCATGATGGCCTTTCTCTGGCTGAAATACTGTTTTCCTACAGCCTCAGGTAGGAACAAGTGCTTCAAATAGCTTCCTCATGCATTGTACAGCAACGCCACAATTATAAAGCGAGCACAGTGGCAAGGTTGTAGGCCCAGAGGAAAGAATGGTAAAACATAATTATTGGTCAGTAACAGAGTGACCTAAAGCTGTTGAATTATGCAAAAACCAAATCATAGGGAAAATATCAAGGAGGCAAGGCAATCCTGAGTTCTTAGAACCTTTCCCATCTAGCTTTGCCCAAGGCTCCCCTACAGAACTCGGAGCTGCTGGTTTCTTGCCATCTCACCACCCCTGGCCACAACACTCATGAAAACAATGACGACCATTTTCTGCATGCCTAGTCTATGCCAGCCTGGGGACACAATTCCCACTAATCCTTCCCTTAGCCCTGCAGAGTTGGTATAGTGATAGTTGGTATCATTGTACAGAGGCTTTTAATAGCATGTCCAAGGTCACAAAGGGAGAGGTTGGAAGACTCAGGAATCAAACAGGACAGCCTCACTCAAATTCTGCTCTTGCCTTGACTCAAAAGCAGAGTGCAGCCAACCCATAGGTCTTTGATATCTTTCCATTCTCTGTAAGTAGCATGTGCTTCTAGAAAAGGAGGATCCTAAAGCAGGGGAAAGAGGATTTTCCTCTACATTGATATGCTCTGTGTGTGTGTGTGTGTGTGTGTGTGTGTGTGTGTGTGTAATGTACTACGACCCATTAGAAGACTGCAAATCATTATGAGAGCTAAGATTATTTTTACCCCTTTGGGGTTGACAATGCCCCTGCTGAGAATATAAGTGCTAAAGTGACAGAGCACGTGGTCAAAGCTCTCCTTTTATTCAGAGCACCCAACAGTGACCACAAAGGTCCTCTTCCTTCTCCTCACCTGGTAGATGAAATGAATTATGAGAGAATCTCATTGGTGAACTCCCACAGGGGACGGACTTAACAAAGAAAGGGAATGCTTCAGAGAACCCTGAGCACTTGCAGGGCCCTCGGTTCCGAACATTTAATAGCAGAGAAAGCAGAGCAAGCAATGATACAATTGTATAATCAAACCCATTCCCATACATTAATTGGTTTTTTTTGTAATTGTCAATTGATCTATAATTTGATAGTAGAATCCAGGATTTTATAATAGACCTTGGACTGAACTATCTAATTAAGAATATAGAGGCTCAAAGGAATGCAAACACATGACTGGATTTACGGAGAGACCAAGATGATTTTTAGCAGAGGGACCAATTAAAATCTCCTGGAAAGTGGAAAGAGATTTAGATGTAGATTGAATTAGCCTTTATTAAGCACTCACAATACACCAGGTATTGGTCTGGATGTTTTTACATTATCATATACCTAAGCTTCACAACAACTCTCTGAGGCAAATGGAATCTCTCACCTTTTACAGCCCAGGAGCTTGAAACTCAACACAGATATTCAAAGCCTACTTGTACAAGATCATGCAACTGTCAAGCAGCAGGATAAAGAGCCAGGGCCGGAAAGGCTTCAACAAAATCCCAAGTCTTACTTTGTTTTTGGTTATGGTTATTCTCCATCTTATACAAATCTGATATGTGAAAAAGTACTTTTATACAAACAAGACATTGTATAAACCATCAAATCACAAAATATTGGCATAGTTATATATTTAAGAATTATATCACACTTATTTAGAAGATTTGACATTGGCTTTGTATTGTTGATACTTTTTAAATGAAGAACTTTAGAAAACCATACATTTTAAAGGTATCTGTGAACTGATGACTGGCAAGGAAAGATGAGTTTTTATTCTCTTGCCAAGCCTCTTCTATTCTCTTAATTTCTTTTTCCTTTATCTGAAACTGTCACAGATCAAAACTCAGAACAAAGGAGCAGAATATAAATTACTGTGCTTGGGTGTGGGATCTAAGCTAATAAGAATCTGTCTTAAATTGACTATAACATGCAAAATTTGGGAAGAATAATCCTAAGCATCTCTGCTCATTGCTCATTCCGGGGAGAGCAGTACACTATGCTTGGTTTTTCTTAACTCTTTGTATCCTGACTAAACATCATGAACAACAGCTGATTATAAAAGCAGAGTTGATTTATTTGGCAAATAATTAAGAAGTAACTAAGATGCACCAGGCTTGTGCTAGACTCTGGCTAGGCAGAAATATGTTAGACAAGAATCGCTTGCCCTCAAGGAACTATAGCATAGGTCAAATTAAATAAGCAGTACAATCAAACAAAAAGTTCATGAATATCTACATTTATCATGAGTTCTAGGGAGGTGAGCCCTGATGGTGGATAGAGACTTGGCCATGAAGAAAACAGGAAGATGGGTTGAAGCCTAATGTAGGCTCTGGGGAAGAATGGGCTTGACATATTTGAGGAAAGAAATGAGGCAAAAGTTTCTGGAGAGCAAAGGAGAGCAGCATGAGAGATGCTTGAGAATCCAGGAGGGCTGAGTCAGGCCACCTCTATGGTGGTCTCATATGGTTCCCTATGGGGAAGCTTTAAAGGAGTCTAAGCCAGAGAATAGCAGGGTCTGCTTTATATATTTGGAAGATGACTTTGGCTGATTAAATCTGGAAATAAGACAATATGGATATCCATAAATGGTCTGTCATATTGTAGCATCCAGACACAATAGGTTGGTTGGCTATAGTAGCAGCCAAGGCAAATGGAAATGACTCAAGCCCCAATTTTCAATAGTGTGAGGGGGCAACTCCTGAAAGCTGTAGATGGTGAGGGAGAAAATATCGAGGGCTACTGTAATCATTCTAAGGCCAACCTATAATTGAGCAGAGCCCACCTTTACCAGGACAAAATTAGTGTGTAACTGCCCATCTCCTGGTTCTTTCTGACTGCATGTACTCTTTGTGATTTTCTTTCCCTTAAAAGTAGACTTAAGTGTTTTTGTTGTTGTTTTTTCAGGAAAAAAAAACAAACTCCTGTATTTAAGTTTCTAGGATAAAATTGGAAAAGAATAATATAGATGTTGATTCGCCCTGTGGCTATTTCTTTTTACACATTATTCCTAAGTTATAGGATATAGGATGATTTTTCAAAACAAAACAAAACAATTTACTTAATTTCTCCCACCACAGAATCTTAACTGGGAAAATAAGAAACCCTGCCCTACTAAACCAGGAAACATAATGGGGGAGATGAATGCTACAGCTTCTCCAACTGAAAGATAAACACTGGTGTGCTCTATGTGGTTTTGCTTACACGTGCACATAGTGTGTTTGCTAACAGGTGCATTTGACAGAACTATACTGTGAAAGCAAAAGGATGAGATAGATGATTACCCTTGGGACAGAATATTTCCTGCTTCTTTTGGGATCTCAAACCGAATGTACTCTCTGGGCAACAGCCTGTGGTCTAGTCTTCACCTTGACCCATCTCCAATGTGACAACTTCTGCATCCCACTCTAGCTAAGTGGTGGTCATTGGAAAACAACCTGATATGTCTCCATTTTAAAGCACTAAGGGGTATTTTCAGCCTACAGTGCGATTCCTGGAGGAATCTACAGGAATTCCTATAAATTCTGCATTATGACAGAAGACGCCTAGAGCCTCGGTCCTTAACCTAAGAAATAGAAACTTCTATTTGTTGAAGGGATAGGCTGGCGAGAATGTTATTTGGGGGCAGCTGTCTTGTGAGCTGCTCTCCTCTGATCAGATTGCAAAGCCAAACGGCTGTTCTATATGCCTGGGAGGCCAGTCCTGCTGCTCAGGGTTCTAGATGGTTTGTTTTCTGCTCTTGCTTGTATGCTCAGAGATGACAAGCAGCCCCTCAGCACTGGAAACAGGCCAGTAGTCAGTCAACTGGCAAGTATTTATTAAACACCCTAGTGTGCATTGCCCTCTTGAGGCCTGGTCTGGTTGCAGCTTCTGTACTTTTCTGTGAGCCATACTTTTCCTGACATGACTTAGCTCAGGGAGGTTTTCCATTCTGAATGCAAATGTTTATGGGTTAAAAGCTTATTTGAGTGTCCCCTGGGTAAGATGGGTGGGAGACCAGCATTGCCTTCTTGTCACACATACTCTATCTGGAGCCAGTTAAAGACCGGAAAAATTGCTTGAGGAAGCATATGGAAATTTAAGAGGTAGAAAGCAATCAAGGCAACATTTTCAGAGAATAGTGTTAAAATCATGATTGGGGATAGAAATAAATATGAATCAGTCTCTTTTTCCCTTATAAAATCATCAATATGATTTCCTGTCTATCCGGGATGGTTTGGGGGATGGGTTGGATAAATTACCATGTTAAGAGTCACATGTTTTATATTTTTTTCAAATATAAAATGACATTTTTTCAAGTGTCATGGAATTGTTCTTCTCACAGTGAGTGGATCTAGCTGACGCCTGACATCTGAAGTATAGTAGGAACAGAGAAGACCTGAAATAAATATATATATATATTGCTGAAGAGTCCATGGTGATATTGGCCTTCCTGAACCACACACTAAACTTGTGGATTTAGGACTGACGGCTGAACATCATAGTGCGTTGCCCCCTTGGAGGCAGAGAGCTCCCTGGCACTGCTGCTATGAGAGGAGAGGAGATGACATTTCTTGGCAAAGATACTGACCTGAGGTGCTGTAACACTAGGGTCTTCCTGGCTCAAAGGAGAGAAGGCATTCCATGATTGATTGGGTAAACACCTGTGTGTGTGTGTGCATGTGTGCATGTGTGTACTTTGGGTATGTGTTTCCTGGTAGCTAGAAAGAGTCTGAGTAGACATCTAACCAAAGATGTGCCGGGGCAAAGAAGTGCTGCCAAAGATGTTCCTCCACTGCCTTGATTAAGTTTTATTCAACATTGCCCATGTTTTTCCTTATGTTAAAGTTGCCTGCAAAAATAATTGTAGGATGTGTAAATGTCTCTCATATTTACTTTCTCTTCCATTCATTCAGGTCCACGTACTGAAGAATTTTTACCTTAATATCTTCCAATCTGTTATTGTCTCTCAGTCCCTGATGCTTTAGCTTAGCCCTTGTAGTTTCTTATCTAGACAATTTTAATAGCCTTCCAACTAATTTCCTTACCACCTGTGTCGCCTCTCTCTACTTATCCTTCTACTACTGCCCAAGTGATTATTCTAAATTCCAGATCTTGTTGAATCACTTTCTGCTTAAAATCACTAAATGGTTCCTAATAGCTTTCGCTATTATCTAATAGCTAACAATAATATCCTTTTCTGGAGCCTGACCCATGTAGTAAGACATTATGCTAAACATTTTCACAGGAATTCTTGTATTGAAACCCACCATTTCCTTGTTTTAGATGCTAGGACTGATTTGCAAACTTTAACAGAAGGAGTGAGTGATAAGATTCAGAATACTAGGAGAGAAAATTCAATCAAATGGCATTCCAGTACCTTTACTTTCAATCCAAAACAATATTAAACAATATTAAGGGCATTACCCGTGATAGGCTGAGACCTATGTCTTTTACCACGTATCTGAGTCTATGTACGGAATCTAGACTCATGTACGGCATGAGTTCCTTTATTTTATTTTATTTTATTTTTTTGGCATGAGTTCCTAAGGGGAATTACTCAATAAAAGGGTCTGTGTGATTTTACAAATCAGAACCGTATATCCAGATTACCTCCCCTAGAGTTGTCCAATTTATATTCATGCCAGCCATGTGTAAGTACCCCTTTACTCCTCTCCTAATGCACATAAACTACTTGATTTTTGCCTCTCTGATAAATGAAAAATAGCATCACCTTGTAGTTTTAATTTATGTTTCTCATTACCTGAGGGAGGTTATAAAAAGGGGGAACGTGGCCAATGACCTCTCCACACAGTTGTGAGAGAGGTTCTGCTATTATTTAGCTTTTTATAGGGAGGAAACTGAATCAAGACACCCTGTAGCTTAATTCTTTAATCTGCTGTCATTAATTTATTTAGTGAAATCTCAGTGCTGACCTATTATATTCAGAATTGTATTCAATACTGAGACATGTGGGCTTCAATATTACCTACCTCCACATCTTGACACTTGCTATCCTATCTGAAATGGGTCCTCCATTCCCCAATCAGCTAACTCCTCCTTATACTCTGAATCCTTGTGTAAGCACCACTTGCTCCAGGAAAGACGTCTCTGACTTGCATCCTTCGCCTCAGTGCCCCCACAACACCCTTTTCTGGCCTGAAGTCTACCCCTGCATTATTGTCTTGTTTTATTATAAGATCCTTGGTGGCAAGACCATTATTTGGCTTTCCTTCCCTAATCCCTGGCTCACCGTCTGGCACATAGTAAGTTCTAAATATGTGTTTGTAGAATCAGCTGAAAGAATGGATGAGAAAAAAAAAAAGAATGGATGAGAAACTAATCGAAAGCTCAAAGAATGAAAAACAAAACAGAAATTTTAAATATTACCTTTTCCCCCCTCAAGATGATGCAGCACTGCTTAGTTGTTAACACAATTTGATTTCATCAAGGCTTTATACTTTTTAGAAGCTGTCCCTTAAGGTACCCTGGCTTATTCTTCATTTGAACAGAAGACAGAGAGTCTTGTATTTCAAGGGCTTTCAATTGTCTTAGGGATTTGGGGAGCCCCCTGAAGGACCCTGAAAGAGGCAGTGGAGTTGAGGGGTTACTACTTCCCCTCCACAGCCCCCAGCCCTTCATACTCACCTCATCTGTTTAAAAATAGCATCATCTGTTTTCCATCTTGGATTCCTTTGGAAGCTTTTTAATACAAAGACTTCTGTGTTTCTAAAATGCTTAATACTCTTCAGAGAAGAAACCCCAGGTCTTTAAAACAGGAAATTTAGGTGATAGTCTTGCCTCTGTCTTTGGCTAGCTTTGTGGACACACTAGCCATTTACTCATCTGAGGCCTGGTATCTTAATCTGTGAGTCGAATCCTTTGGGCTAGTGGAAGCCAAAGTCCCTTGTAGCTCTAGAGCAATGTGCCTGTTTATATCCATATAGTAAACCTAAAGATCTGAACCTTCTCTTGTTTTGAATGCTCTAGTTAAAATTGTCTTTTATATTTACCACTTTGATTGTAAAACTCTGCAGCTGTCTCTATCCTTTAAAACACTGTTAGTTTCCAGTGCTTCACATATTAAGTACAGATTTTTGGGTGTGTTTTTGTTTTATATTTTGTCCTCACCTTCAAAACCCCTAACAGGACACTCTGTACCAAGCAACACCACTTATTCCCTTAGTTCTCTTATGTCCCTGCTCATCATGCTGGTGTTCAGTCACTCATACTTCCTCCTTTCTTTTCTCACTTGCTTCACTAAACCTGGAAATTCTTTGCTTTCACTTCATGTATTTTTTTTATTTTAAAATACTCTACCAATTAGGCATGGGCCATGAAATAACTTCACCTGACTAGTTAAAGGACAATGCGTATCACTTCATTTTTGTTTTACTTACAAGTCAAAACACCCTATCATGATAGATCTCCTTAAGATAAAATATATATATATCTGTTGTTAGCATTTGCCTTTCATGGAAAAGCCTCTTTATTGTGTAGATCATATTGATCATAGAGTACAAGCTCCATGAGGACTAAATTTATGTCTAACTACTGCATAAAGCACACAGAAGACACTCGTGTGACTGTGTGCATTTATGGATTTCTGTGTCCATAATGAATCAGATATAATCTACAAGGGGTAGAGGATTCCTGGTTTGGAATTAGGGATACATAAAAGGTAAATACAGTTTAAAAATTATTCTCAAATACAGGTTTCGTAGTTCTTTTCTATTATATCTCTTCCCCTGTAAAGGAAGAACATCTGTAATTTTGTGAATATCGGTAATGCATTTTGAAAAGAAGTTCCCTCTACATAGTGATTATATCCTGGAAAGGGGAAGTAGTTTGTGGAGTAGAAGGAAAACCCACTTCTGGCATTTCCTTTCTGTCATCTGACATTGTTTTAAAAAAAAAAAATCTGTCCCAAGGACACTTTTCACTACTCCTTCCCCAAATTCTAACCTTTTTGCTATACTTGAATAACACTGACCTAAGTTCCGAAACAGTCCTGGATGGTCAAGTTTCTGAGGTGACATGTCCCTATTAATAAGTCAAGGTGGCCCCAAGAGGCAGCCTGGCTTCCTCTCTGGGGGCCCAAGTACTTCCACAGTGGTTCAAGTAGCTCTTCATCTGTCCCTCACCTCCATCTAATGAGCTGGCTCTTCTCTTTATCTGGGCTTCACTTCACAAAGGCTTCACTTCCCCTGGGCCACCGTGGGGAATGGCTTTTTTTGCTATCATTTTTTCCAATGAGGATGACACCTTTACCTCCTGTGGGGCAAATTACTCTCTGAACTACAGTGTCTATCAGTTTCTATGGCTCCCTTTCTATGTCTCAGAGAGCAGCAGCTGTTCCTTAGACACTGGGATCCATACTGTGTGTGTCACCACCTCTCACAAAGCCAAGAATCCCTCCTCTTGTCTTACTACTCACCAGCAGGTTAACTCTCTGTCCTGGAAAATTTCAGTAGCACATCAGCTGTGAGTAGGCTAGACAGCATAGTCTGGCAATGCAGCAAAAAGCAACTTTTTCAGTTAAAAAAAAAATCACCCTCTTTAATCATGTAGTCCTAAGAGTTTTTAGCCCAATGCAAAATGACCCAGTAGACAAAATAAACACCCAGAGCACTGTTTACTTGCCCATGGAAATCTCTACTCCACTTGACATTGAATCACCAATAGATAGAATGAGCCCTAAGGTCCTGAGGTCCTGGGCCCAACATCCTGAATGCTGAATGGAGCAACAGGAGGCCGAATGTCAGTAACCTTGCCTCCCACTCACCACCATCCCTTCACTGTCCTCATGTGAAGGAGCCCAAGGATTCTCTGGCTTCTTTTATTCTACAACTTTCTTTTCACTGATAACTCAGAAGAAGCAATACTATTCCACACACATTTCCTAAGTAACAGTATTAATTGAGCCAGATTCTTGATGCCATTATGTGGGTCTGCAGAGTTCTGATGGCACAGATGATGTGAAATGTGGAGGAGAAGTGGACAGAAAAGGAGAGGGAGGAGAGTGGAGACACAGACACACAGAGATGCATGCCTATACCAGACACACGTAGAGACCTGTGTCACTGCCGACCTTAGAAAGCCTAGGGAGTGTAGAGGCAGAGGTATCACTGGGAAGTGATTTGGATTTTAATACTGTCACTTGTGGGTGCTAGGGGGGCTCAGTGGCTTAAGCGTCTGCCTTCAGCTCAGGTCATGATCCCAGAGTCCTGGAATCGAGTCCCTCATTGGGCTCCTTGCCCAGTGGGGATCCTGCTTCTCCCTCTGCCCCTCCCCTCTGCTCATGTGTGCTTTCTCTATCTCACTCTCTCAAATAAATAAAATATTTTTTAAAAATAATCCTGTCACTTGCTTGAAATGTGTTTGCATAGAGACAAAACACAAGACAGGAAGAAAAATAAAATTACCTTTTATAATTTCTTACCTGTTATGGATGGGAGATTGACCTATATCACAGGCACAGGGTATAGTTTTCATTTGTTTATTTTTCTTCTCTTTATAGCATTCAGTCTACTTACTTTGGTCTGCTTCAATAAGCCATCATATTATATATAGTCATCAGCTATAGGGTTTAGCCCTGCTCCCTTCCTCCTGCGTGCCATATTTTATTTTGTCCGAATTGCGATCAAGACAAAATTCAGGAAGACTTTCTGTGTTTCATGCAGAATCAGGCTGAATTTGTTTCTGGCTATTGCACTTACTCACACATATCTCTCCATATTTCTTATGTACTAGAAACATCCTGTGAAATGTTGTTTGATACATGCAAGGAAACATTTAAGGATGCTTCTTCAATATTCACTGTGACACTGAGGGTCCCAACGGGCCTATGTGTGATAAATTCTTAAGATACTGAGGTTTATATTACCTATAGGCAGTGAAGTATCAAAGCCTTGGGTTGTTTTTTTTTTTTTTTTTTTTTTCCAAATCAGAAAATGTCCAGAAGCTCCTCATTACTAATATTTGGTTGAGGTTTTAAGATGTTAATTATAAACAAAAGCACATATAAGTCATAATTTGGGTCCCTAGGCCACTCGAATCATAATAGTGCAATTTTAATTCTTAATATTCAGAACACTTAAATGGAAGTCAGCAAGTCACTCTACAAAATGTTTTCTACCCTAATTGCCTCCCATGTCCCACTGGCCCTTGGCAAAGAACCATGAACCATAATGGCAAACATATACAGAATTAAGAGCAAATAAAGTTGGGGCACTTATCACTTGAGTTAATACTCAAAATTACATGCAAAATACAGTCAGTTCTCATTATTTGCATTTGTTACATCCTGTAAAATTGCCGTGAACAATGAATTAGCAAATACTGAACTGTCTCTCATGGAGTAAATATAGGATTAGGTTCCTACAAGCCTTAGATCTCTACAGTTTCATCAAATGACAAATAGATAACTTTGTTTTATGTGTGTTTCTGTTTAAAGACCCCTTACTAAATATATGCTGTTGACTCACTAACACTGAACTTACACCAAGAGCACTGTAACTCACGCATGAGTGAAGTTTATCTAACTCACATTCTGAAGGCAGATCACACCTTCTTGCACTTAGGAACAATAGCTGGCCCTTCATCACTACACTTGGGGACCATTGTAAACAGCAAAATCACCAAGAAAAACACAAAAATGTGAAAAATGCAGCACTAAGCAGACTATAAAAAAGACTTGTTTATAGCATGAGTGCTGAATCAAAAAGACAGCTCAGCTGGGAACACTGTGTGTTGGTCATCTTACATTGTTCATTATTCAGGGCATTTGGGTGGCTCAGGGGTTGTCTACCTTTGGCTCAGGGCGTGATCCCAGGGTTCTGGGGTTGAGTCCCACATTGGGCTCATCATAAGGAGCCTGCTTCTCCCTCTGCCTATGTCTCTGCCTCTCTCTCTCTCTCTCTCTCTCTCTCTCTCTTTCTGTCTCTCATGAATAAATAAATAAAATCTTTAGAAAAATTGTTTACTATTCTCCACATGTCTACAAATAATCATACAAGTACAGTGAGTGTTGAGTTGGGGATAACAAATAAACACTAATGAGTAGGCCAATTCATGAACAATGGAATCCCCAAATAATGAGGATCAACTATAGCTTACAATGGAGACTCAGGCAGTGCAGACTCCTAGAGAATAGATGATTTCCACCCCTAGAGACCTCCGTGATCTGGTCAATCTTCATCTTCCAGAAAACCCTTCCTTGGAACAGAGGCTTCTCCAGATAACTCTGGGCTAATAAATAAAATTCATCGAGTACTACAGATAGCAGTATACCTATAACAACCCATCGTTCTGTAGATGCTTTCAATTCAACCCAATGCTTATAACATTTAACTTTCAGCTTTTTAAAATTCTCTCTTTTTTTCTACTTGTCTAAAATTTTGCTTATCATTGCATTTCAGACATTGCCTATTTTTGTCTTACACCTGCTTTTCCTTCCTACCTGAAATCATCAATAACCACCTTATCCTTTATGGTTCTCTAGAAGGGTGCCTTTTCCAGCCACCTGAGCCAAATGCAGAGCTTCACTTTTTCTCAAAGTATTTTAAAGTGAAGAATGCTTTACAAACACACACACACACACACGTACAACTTACAAGCATATATGTGCATACATGTACACGTAATGAAGAGAGGAGTTGTAGTTATAGTAAATAGCTATGAGATTTGAATTTACCTTAATATTTAATTTTAAAATAAGAAAACATATAAAATCTAGGTTGTGTAATGTAAGTTCTTTTTCCTTATGTTAGCTGAAATTGATATTTAAAAATCCAGAACACTAAAAAAGATGATAGACTCCAATAGTTCTTAGGGAAAATGCAGAGTTCTTGGCTCCTGAATGAAACTCTAGAGAAGGGGAAGAGAACAGAGAGGAGAAATTAGATAGGTGGCTCGCTGAAGCTTCATTAAGAAAAGTGACTCATTTTTTTTTTCTCAAAAGATAGAATTGTTTCATTAAACTTGTCTCTGTTTCTTAGTAGCTGTGTGCTTAAGGGGACTTTTATAAAGATTTCAGACATCCCAATAATTCTTTTCATACTTTTAACCTCTGCTGATATTTCCTCTGTGATTCAGTGATCTGAACAAAATAAACATCACTTTCTTGATGCCCCTGGTCTTATTAAACTCTATTTGTGACTTCCTGTTTCTAATACATCTACTACTTGGAATTCTAGGTCTTATTCCACTTGATCAGGGTTATTTCCTCTAACAGAGCAATTTGCCAACTCGAGTGAGTATCAGGATCACCTGGGAGGTTTGTTAAATGCAGATTCCTAGGCCCTGACCCCAGATTTTCTCAGTAAGTGGTTCTGAAGTGAGACCTGAGAATTTGCATTTGTAATGATTCCCAGATCCTTCCCCTGCTGCTGGCCTAGGGGCACCAGACTCTAAGGACCACTAACCCTGGGGCACCTGGGTGGCTCAATGGTTGGGCACCACCCTTCAGCCCAGGGCCTGATCCTGGGAGTCAGGATCGAGTCCTGCTTCGGGCTCCCTGCGTGGAACCTGCTTCTCCCTTTGCCTGTGTCTCTTCTTCTTCTTCTCTCTCTCTCTCTCTCTCTCATAAATAAATAAAATCTTAAAGGAGGATCCCATTAAGCTTAGCGATTTAGCACCTGCCTTTGGCCCAAGGCATGATCCTGGGGTCCTGGAATCCAGTCCCACATCAGGCTCCCTAGGTGGAGCCTGCTTCTCCCTCTGCCTGTGTCTCTGCCTCCCTCTCTCTCTCTCATGAATAAATAAATAAAATCCTAAAAAAAAAAAAAAAAGAACTGCTAACCCTAATACACCCTGTTCACTCATGTTATAGTACAATGCTTACCACACTTTCAATACTCAATAAATGCTTGTCAATATACTAGTTTAAGTTTCCTACTATCCAATAAATATGCAATTTTTAGTCCTGTTTTTGTTTAGTTGCCCACACTTTATAAATACCCTATTTTCACCAAATCTTTGCCTGCCGGTTGGGATCCATCAGGATCTATCCCAATCAGTTTTGTTTTTTTTTCTTTTTTTTTTTAAAGATTTATTTATTTATTCATGAGAGACACAGAGAGGATGAGAGAGAGGCAGAGACCCAGGTAGAGGGAGAAGCAGGCTCCTCTCAGGGAGGACTCGGAGGAGGACTCAATCCCGGAACCTGAGATGATGACCTGAGCCAAAGGCTGATGCTTAACCTCTGAGCCACCCAGGCGTCCCCCAATCAATTTTCTTAAAAACTTGAAGTCATCACTCTCCTTTTATTTCCTAAATATACATTGATTCATGCCATTTGTTCAGTTTTTTTTATTATACATTGGCATAAATGTGTCCTAACTTGTGTACTTGGTAAAATATTTTTTTCATCTAAATGAGGAGGCTGAGGCCATAATTGGCACATGTTCGACTCTATCAGAGTATCCAAAAGAACTATTGAATGGGTGGCATGGATTTTTTTGCTTTTCAGTGCTGGAATATGCATCTACTTTAAAGATTGTCAAGAAACTGGTAAAACTATATATTTGTCTAATGAGAAAATAGAGGGTGATAGTAAAATAAACAAAAACAACAACAAAAAAAAAACAAAATATGCAATGTCTCTTAAAGTACCAAAGAAAGACTTAAAAAAAAAAACTTCAAAACACAATTATCTATACAATTAAGATCTGCTTTTTACTTGTTTCTTATTGTAAAGTTTTAGTGTTTTGAATCTCAAATCCTATAGCATAGCTGAACCTCTTGTCTTTATTGTAAATGTCTAGCGCACATATATCCTGCATGTAATGCAAGGGTAGTGATACACGTGCATATATGACTTACATGTTATGGAGGCTCAGTTTGCTTCCCTTGATTTCTGTATTCATGTCTCACTAACAAAATCAAGCAAAGGATGTGGAGAAAGACAATTTCAAGGAAGCAACTATTGCTGCTTCCATGACCAAGGATTGAAGTTTTAGATTTTGTACTGTTAGGATTTGTGGGCACCAAGCAGTTTTTACACAGTTCTCCATAGTTTTCTTCAAGAAGACTGAGAGTTTCTAGACAAGTTTCTCAACCTTTTTCTCATGTTTTGAACCCTCTCCTTTTAAAAGAGCCACGCAAACAATTATACTTTGAGGTAAGCAATCGGTCTTCAGCAAAGAGCTAACTCCTATGCATTTAGATGGTTGACCAGTAGTTAATTTTGTATAGAAGGGAATTACTTAAACAACATTAAGCTTATCAGATACCTCTCTAAAAAGTAACTTTAGTTTCGCAGAAACTGTAAATTAATTCATTTATGAATTCATTCAGTAAGCATTTACTGAGTGCCCATTGGTGCTGGGTGTTGTGTGAAATGTTTTAGAGGATAAAAAGATGAATCAGATATGAATTCTACTTTCAGCCAGATTAGAGCTGGTTGAAAATATATGTTCATGAAGACCTACATTTTAAGGTAGAAAGACATTAAGTGTCACAAGAGGACTAGATGTGATGCATGTCAAAAAAGAGGACAGAGTCTGTAGAGGATATTACGGAAACTTGACAACAGAAACTGTCTTTAGCTTGGGTCAGCAAGGATGCACATAGACGTGTGTGGAGTTAGGGAGATGAGCTGCTTTACTAAAACCTGGACACTCTTCATCCTAGTTGAATTCTAGAGAGAGGAATCTGCCCATGAGTCAAGTGGAAGGACGGGAATATGGAAAACCCCTGGTTCAGTTTCCCTGGAGTTCAGGGAGGAGCAGGAAAAGGGTTGGAAGAGCTGGCTGGTGCCAGTTCAAAGAGGGCTGTCAACATTAGGCCAGGAGAATGGGGTTATGCTATGCATAATGGGAGGAAGTAAGTGAAATGTATCCATCTGTGCTTTAATGAGATTAGTCTAGCAATGAGTATAAATGGAATTGTCTATGATCTCACTTGTGGTCTCACATCTATAATTTGACTAATCAATCTCTTTATGGACCTTTACTCTTTCTGGATCTTGAGACTTGCAGGGATTTCTTGGGCAGTGTTGCTTTCCTCAGTAAGAGAGGGTCCAAGGATCCATGACCACCTTAGCAAACAGATTTTTCTAGAAAGTTACAAAGTAAATTGAATCGACAAACCTCCTATAAGAAATAGATGAACCCCCTGTGACTCAGTTGTATGTATACTTTATGACTCAAAGGGTATACCGCAGACTTTCAAAAAACATTGAAAGAGAAAACTCAAGAGAAAAGTCAAGCACATCATTTCCAGTAGCAGAGGTGATACTTTTATCGGGCCCGAGTTGTTCCAGATTGTAGCCTGGAACAGAATTTGAGAATGGAGGAATTCATACATGCGCTAGGTAAAGTCTGACATCCTGCAAATGTAGGGAAGGAGTAGGGAAGGAGTCCAGCAAATACATATTTTAGGTGTTTTACATTATAAAGTTATTAGTGAAATCTGACAAATTGTTGTTTTCGTTTTATATTAATGAATTATGAGCGGTCAGGGTAAACATTCAAGACATCATGATTTTCCTTTCAGCATCATTTCCACCTAAAATAAGATGAGAAATTAATCACGAAACTAATACAGTTGCGTCAATGCATCGCTAGGCTGAGAAACTCAAAATCAGCATTCTAGTTTTGTTTTGTTTTGCTTTTTAATTGATGCAGATTTTTGGAAGTTAGGTAGGTATTACAAATTATAGAAAATAAATGTTTATTAAACCTACCCACCACACACATTAACAAAATGGAAAAGTTGTCCTGTTTGTTCTATAAACCTAATACACTTCACCAAACAAAAACTCTCGAGTCTTATTCATAAAATATCTTTTTTTTTCTGTGCTTCTCAAAACTCTTTGGTGCTGTGTCGCAGCATTAAGATTTTCTTGTCTTCTCGCCCCTGCCCCCAGATCTTTTTATCTGAATACCCCCCTTTGCAGTTGGCTTAGTGGACTCCTTTTTTCCAAAGACATTAGGAGGGCTGTAGCTGCAAAAGCAGAGCAATTGCACCCTCAGCTGGCTGGAGAGGTGGTTACATTTTGAGATTCCCTGAGCTTGAGCATAGCAGACAGGCGAGGCTACAAGTGAAAGAATCTATTTTGAGATATGCTTTCTTTGAGATGTGCTTTCTTGTGAATTCTAAAGTTTAGCAATTTCCCAAGGCACACTCATTACTGTAGATATTATTACCCCTTCCCTGGTATTTCTGGAATTATCAAGGAAGAGACGACGGATACATGCTGAGCTCCCCAAGGAATACAACTTATCACTGGCATTTTCCACGTTGCCCGCTAAATGGAGTCAACAAAGGTTTAAGTTCCTAATAGGCATGTTCCAGGCCCATGATAAAAATCTCTGGAAAGGATAAGTGAGTAATTCAACTATTTCTCATCTGTCTCTCTAATTCACCTGTCTGCTTTTGGGGGCTGGAAATCAGCATTAAACTGATTTAGTACTTTCTAAATCTAAAGACAGAAATAAGCGTGATGCTTACTGACATCCCCTGACTGAATGGAAAGAAAGGAAATAATTTCCCACTGCCCAAGAGGCATGCTAAGCACACTGACCATGGGTAAGAAGGGTGGGGGTTCTCCCTGCAGCCTAAGGCACTCCAAGAAACCAAGCCAGCCCCTCCACTAAGGGAAGAGCAACATTATTCCTGAAAGGACTCAGAATGTGCACATACCACTGTCAGTGAACTGTCATTAAGAGCAGCCAAATAACAGAGAATCATAGGGGAAGAGAGGAAAAACTAAAACAGGATGAAATCAGAGAGGGAGACAAACCATAATGACTCTTAACCAGCTGAGGGTTGCTGGAGTGGAGGTGGTGGGGGGATAGAGTAACTGGGTGATGGACAGTAAGGAGGGCATGTGATGTAATGAGCTCTGGGTATACGACTGATGAATGACTGACCTCTACCTCTGAAACCCATAATATATTATCTGTGAATTAATTGAATTAAAACACAAAGAGCAGTCCAATATTCAGAGTCTCAATTACTCGCATCAAGTAGCCTACCATTTTCTAATTTTGTTTTCCAAAAGCCATTCACAATTTTAGCTTTCAGATGCTGCACTTTTTACCTTAATTCGAACTGCTGCATTTTGATGCTGATTTCAACAATTAAGGCAAAAATCTAGTGACCAAAGGAGAAATTTGGTGGTAAAGAGAGATAGGCCCCCAATTAGAGACGTTTCCCTAGCAAGACAACATATTTGTGTTGGCACTGTATAATCCATCAGTCCTGAGGCTTTGATAACAAGCATGTTGTCAGGAATCTCTTAAGAGTTAGGACAACCAGCCCTGACCTTGGTTCAAATTCACAACCTCCACCCGGCCATTTTTTTTATTATTATTATTTTTAATTGACCCTCTGACCTGCAATTCAACACTTTAAAAATAAAAATATTTTTTAAATGAAAAACATAGCCTTAACCCTTTTCCCTCATCATCTTCCTAGCAAATTAACGTTCCCTTGCTGACTTGGCTTTTCTCTCTGTGACAGCATCATTTTCTCCCATTCATTTTTCTCTACTCTCTTCTAGCATCCTTTTCCACATACTATTTCAGTATGCTACATTGATTCTTCTCAAATTTTAGTCCTTTCATCTTTCTTCCATTCATACCCCACCACCCAAATTCCATCCAGGCTCAACTAGGTATGTAACAGCATTGCAGCTCATTTTCCAGCTCTGGTCTCTGCATTTGAGCTTCATGTTCACTCTGTACTGAAAGAGAATCAGGACTCTTAATAGGGCTTTCAGCACGTCCCAGATTTGTAACCCTGCTCTTTGCTGCTGAAGCCCCTACTCCGTAATCCCATCTTTCTGTGAACCTGTCCCTCATGCAGGTTCTGTGTTACCTGGACTCTAGGCTTTTTGCCATGCAGTTCTCTCTACCAGAAATGTCTTCCCCTTCCTTTCATTTCCTGAAACTATATCCCTCTGAAGAATGAGCTTACATCCTACCTCTTTTCTTTTTCTTTTTTTTAAATATTTATTTATTTATGAGACACACACAGAGAGAGGAGGAGACATAGGCAAAGGGAGAAGCAGGCCTGCAGGGAGCCTGATATGGAGCTTGATCCCAGGATCCCAGAATCATGACCAGAGCCAAAGGCAGGTGCTCCACCACTGAGCCATCCAGGTGGCCCCCTACATCTTTTTCTGATAACTTCTATGCCAAGAAAGAGATCCCATACTCACTTCTTCTAGCCTTCTATATATATAAAAAAATAAAAGGAAAGAAAAAATGTCTCTGCCAACCACACACCACACATATGGTACATGTTATCCCTTGAGCCTAACTCTCATTTATTTTCCTAGGTTTTATGCTATTCGAGGTCAGAGGCGATGACTCATTCATCTTCATATTCTATCAGACATCTAAACATTTAGTGTTCTGTGAATCTGACAGAACTATTTCCATTAGTAATTTGAATATATGTTCTTGGGAGAAAAATGCACTTATAAAGAAGATGTTGTACTTTAATGTTTCCTTTCTGTAAATCAAGAGTTTCGAGAAAATACCTTGCTGAAAGAAAAACATATACTGGCATCTTATACAGAAACAGGTTTTAGAGAGTGCTCCCCTGCAGTTCTTTTCAGGTGATTGCTTCAGCGAACATGTTAAAATCAAACATAGTTTGATTGATATATATTGATCACTTGTATGTACATATGCAAATAGGTACTTTTTAACATAACAGTCAGAATTTTCTTTCCTTGATTGCTCTTCAACTTGCATTCTAAAACTCATTAAGAGTAGCCAAGTAGGCTTAGCAAATCCTTTCTTTATAAACACTCCTCTCGGCCTATTTCCAAACACATATTTTGAAATATTGCAAAACAAATTAATGAAATTCTTCTATATTACTTATCCCAACTGAGCTGAGGTCTCCTTGATACATTTGAAGAGAATTGTGGTAAAATACTTTTCATCCAATAAATATTTACTGAGCAACCAATACGTGTCTGGCACTAAGGAAGTGGTGGTTAGTGAAGCAGACAAGGTCCTTGTCCTTATTTTAAGCTTTATGATAGGAATATGCCTGTTTTATTTTCTGTCAGAAATATCATTTTAGAAATCTAAATAATTGTATAAGAAAAAAATGGGGGAATGTAAGCTGGTTAGCAAAATTTCCCTCCTCTATCTCCTTTCTAACTTAAAAAATGACCAAGACCATGTAATGAAGATTTAGTTTTATTTTTGCTTCACAGCAGGAAAAAATAACTGAAAAGAAAAAGCTTATTATTATTATTATTATTATTATTAATATTATTATTATTATTATTATTATTACCAAAGAACATTGCTGGGTATCTTCTGGTTGAGTACATGTAATTCAATTTTCTTCTTCTTCCTTCTCTCTTCGAATCATATAACACACCAATAATGCATATCCTAGATAGTTGGAGAAACTAAGCAGAAAGCTTTATAAAAATTGAAATTTAGAGTTGAGAGGGGCCTCTGAGAGCATCTAGTCCAATCATGTCATTTTTCCATAAAGGAAAAGAAAACTCTGAAAAAAAAATGACTTCTCAAGAGTTTACAGTGATTTAGTAGCAGATCCCAGAACAGAAAAAGTCTTCAGATAACCAGTTCAGTTCATCGTCCTATAAACTACATTGTTCCTGACAGCTGTCTATTTTTTTTCATTTATTCATTCCACAAAAGCATTGTTTTTTCTACTGTGTCTAGCATACCTTTGAAGTCAGTGCAGATTAAGTAACAAAAATCCAGTCCATTCTATTAAGAACCTCACAGCACGCAGAGGGAGGCTGGTGTAATAGGGCATTTTGATGAGTATTATAATAGAAGATTCAATAGGTTTATTTGGAGGCCAAATAGAAGAGCATTCGACACATTGTGAGGGGCAGCCAGAGAAGGCTCCATGAAAGAGGTGAAACCCAAGCTGTCTTAGAAAAGGTAGATAAATTATATGTATTTACATGGGAATAAAGCCATAGGTAGGTATTCGAGGCAGAGGTAACAAATATACAAAGGCTTAGAGTATGAGATTGCCTGGCAAAGTAGAGGACATTGGGTCTGATAGGCATAGTGAAAGAAAAACACAAAAGATAAGTGGGGGCTCTATCACCAAGGGTCTTACATGCTTTTATAATTTTTATATTTTTTATAATTTTTATAATTTTGTTTATTTTTTTAAATAGTGAGAAAAAGTTCTTAATTTTCAGTAGGGAGTGGTGAGTATTAAATGATTAAATCTGTTTTTAAGAGATCATTACTGAGGCAGTGTAGAATATAGGGATTGGTGGAACTGCAGCCAGGGAGAAAACATAGGAGCTTTTTTATAATTCAAACAAATGATGATAAACATTCCATCTAAATCTCATCTTTATTACTTGTGTTGACTTAAAGAAAATGTGGGCATTGGGTATGCAATCCACCACAGTGTAAAGCCACAGATCCTTAGTTTATGAATGAGCTTCAGAAATACAGAAGTCCCTGAAAGTCAAGACCCATTTGGTGCATATGGATAGGTACATTTTTCTGAGAAGATAACTGTAGCATATTCTCAGATACAGCCTGAGACGCCCCCCCCCCCCCGCCCCAATTTTTACAGCTACTACACTAAGAAGACTGAAAGACTTGAGGTAGTTTCTTTCATGCCTGACACTCCGCTTACGGAAACCTAGTCTTCCTGGGTAATTAAATCAGGGTGTTACATAGAAGAGAAATATTTTTTGGAGATATGGATTTTTTTTTTTTTGGCTAAAATCGATGTAGTAGATTTGTATCTGCAGAAGCAATGGTAATTATCATGACTCTCCCAGAAGAATTTGAGCAACTATTTATAAAATTTTAGAGATAGAATTGGTGGAGGTGAGGAAGCATTGAAAAAATGCACATTTGGTTAGCATCTCTTGGTATAATGGGAATAGCTGGAATTTTGGAGACATAAATAGCAGCAGAGTCCGTTTATCTTAACTCTTAATTTAGGTTATTGGGACGTATTCTATACACACACAGAGAGAGAGAGAGAGAGAGAGAGATCGATCTATTTTTTTTTACTTGTGAGGAACCAGAATGTTTTGTGTTTTAGAAAACAGTAAAGAAAAAAAAAGAAAAGAAAAAGAAAACAATAAAGAAAGTCCACAATCTCTAACCAGTATGATAGCTTAACCTGGAGTATGTAATGATGTTGCATAAATGATTTTTAATATAAACTGATAGGAATATGTTATGTCAACATCTAGATTGCCTGATCCTTAATCAGGAAAAAAACAGAGAAGGGACTATATCTTTGATATTGTACTAAGGGTTTCATATTGCATACTATAGACATTTAGGAAAAGGTATCAACCGACTGATATGAAACACAGATTGTGGCAAAAATGCTACCTTCCAGATGCATGTGCTTATTGGTTGATTGATTACTTCCTATAACGTAAGTTCTCAGCTACTGGAAATTATGACCATAGTATTTTAAACATACTTCATTTTAATATGTTGGAGACATAACTTATTTTAAGGCTGAAACTTTTGTTTTAATTTTTATTTTAATGACATTTTATGGATATATGCACACACACACACACATATAATGTGTGCATGTATATCTACATATAATGACAAGGTAAAAATTTACAATGAATAACCAACCTAAGGACTGGGATATTGCCCAAATTTACATCTACCAATATATTCCTTTCCAATTTCATCCCCTTTTCTCTCCCCAGAGGGAAGTAACCATTATTCTAAATTTTGAATTTACTTTTTGATAAAATGGTTATGTGTATACCATATATACATATAAAATATGCCATATGTGTGTATGTATACATATATATACTGAACTAATTAATTACTTTGTTTTACTTTTTCCTAAGCTTTATAAAATAATGTGAAATACATGTTGTTTTATAGGACTTTCTCTTTTCACTCAACATTATATTTGTTTATTCCTTATCAGTATATAATATTCCATTGAGCAAATAATTAACAATCTGTTTATCCTTTTTTTCTGTCATTGGACATTAAAATTCCAATGTTTCCAGTATAAATGCTATAAAAATGTCTTAATCCCATGTTTGTAGACAATTCATTATTATCATTTCTTCCTCTAAAATGGCAATGTCTAGACTCTGAGTCTACTATCTATAGGTGTAGATATCGACATTGTTTATCTCAGGACTGATTCTAAGTTTTGACATGTTATTTTCCTCCCTGTAAATATTTCTGTTGTCAACTGACTTTTCTGTCGTTCACTTATTTCCCATATTTGCACAATAAAGAAAGACCAGCTGTAGTACACCCTTGGTGGTACATAGGGCAGCCTTTCTAGAGAATGATGTATTAAATCAAAGGCCAAAGCATCTTTCTTTCAAGAGATGTTTTTGTGATGTAGAAAAAATATCCTTTACTGGTTGAGCATTGATAGTCCTTTGTCAGCAGTAGAGATATATTTTACTCTCTATAAATCTACAGAGCAGAAGGAAGGGAGTCCCCTCCTGCTTCTGCTTCATTGGCTTGGAGAGTGTAGATTGGATGTGCCCTTCAGTACACTGGTCATTTTTATGAGTATTTGGAAAAAGTGTTTATTCTGAGCTTATATCATATTTATAATCATCACTAACAATAAATCTTCAGCAGCATCACTATTACCCCCTCATCAAAAGAATTATCTGTAAACTTAAAACCTAGATAAGTTTTCTATTCCTAAGCTGATCCTTATTGTTCAACTTTAAATAGAATTCTAGACAATAAGCAACACTCAGAGTTGAATCTTCAATGTCAGCTTCAAGGACATCACAACTCTTGCATTGTGAAATTTTATTTATAAAAATATCAGATATTTTGAGCAATACCTTGGTCCTCTAGTTTAAGGTGATGATATTGTCAAACATAAAAATGTAAAAACTTTGACAGTGACCAACTCCATTACCACACTGTGTTACAAGCAATAGCATGACTTTGTTCTTTTTGAGTAAATTGATGGTAATCACAAGTTAAGAAAAATTGAGCAAACCTGTTAAAAAAGGTATTAATTCATGCATGAATACACCCTATAAGTAGAAATTACGTTATGATTGCATTTTCTAGGTACTGAAATTTTGTTTTCTGAAATATCAGCACATGATTATATATATATATATATATATAATTGCATTTTTATATATACATATATATACATGATTTTATACATAAACACACACACACACACATAGTATGATATCATTTTGCTTAAACCAAGGGGCAGTATGGTTAACTGGAACCTATTTGAAATTGAATCTAATAATACTACTGAAAGAGACCCTGACATAGTGCTGGGAAATTGCTCAGGGGATGGACTGAACTCAAAGATAAATATCCTAAAAAGCTCAGAAAACTTTTCTGCATTGTAGCTGCTAAATATTTCATCATATTTATCATATATATTTTTTTTTCTTTTTAATGCTCTATCTTTTGATAACGTGCTAAAACCGGAGTTCTGAAATGACACACATCCCAGACACTTAACATTTCCAGTACGTTTATTTTGCTTATCTGCATGACATTGAATCTATATATATTGGACATACTGGTATGTGCTTTCATGGGAAAATACAGTGCTATCCCACGCAGCATTCTCCGGAAGTGTAACAGACTACAAGGGAGCTTGCTCCTTGCTGAGTTACAGGTAGAGACCACACCAGGTAGAGTTGTCAAACAAAGGGAGCTTTATTTGCAGCCAAAAAGGAGACCACAGAGACTAATTTCCAAAGCCATGACTCCTCTAGTGGGGGTGAGTGAGTTTCTTTTATTTAGGGTTAGGATGAATACTCAGAAAGGGGAGTTCTGTAGTGGCATGTAGAGGTGAGCACAGGGTCACACAGATTACACAAGCATACCTAGGAGATGTGCCTGTATGTGCCTGGCATGATATGTTGATGAAGGATGATATGTTGATGAGCTCTTCCAACTGTTTGCCTCTAAAGGATAGTATTAACATCCTGGTGAAGAAGAGGGGTTCGTGGGAGTCTTTCTGGTGAAAGTTTTAACCTCATTAACCCTCTGGGGCACAGTTTAGATGCTGCAAAAACCACTCAAGAATGTGTCAATCTTTACTTTTGAAACAGCCCTGGGAATTTTACCATTGATTTATTGTCTCTGATATGATTAGGCTATCTCCCCAGCCTTGTAGAGACTGTTAGTTTTTGCATTCCCTTTGTTCCCTTAAAATCCTTAACTACTGACATTTTTGCATTTCTTTGTTCTAACTCCTGCTAGGAAATTCTGTAAAAAGTGTACTTAGGCAATCAGGCACAGATTAGAGAAAATGTCTGGTGGCCTACAATGTCTTATCTTGTGTTAAGAAAGGTGTCTTACAGGGGCCCCTGGGTGGCTCAGTGGTTGAGCCTCTACCTTCTGGCTCAGGTTGTGATCCCAGAGTCCTGGGATCAAGTCCTGTATTGGGTGTCCCACAGGGATCCTGTTCTCCCTCTGCCTATGTCTCTGCCTCTCTGTGTGTATGTGTGTTGCTCATAAATAAAATCTTTTTTAAAGAGAGAGAGAGAGAGAGAGAGAGAGAGAGAGGTGTCTTTCTTTCCCCCCTGCCACCCCAAACCCCTCACTCTTTTTGCTTACATAAGGAAAATATAAACTAGTGAATGGACCAGCATTCCTTGCCTGCCTTCCCATTACCTGCCTTCCCATTACCTCATCAACTTGCCTTCACCTACAGTTAGATTATTTCTTTCCTCTCTGGTTATTACTGAGGAAGCCTCCTTCCCTCCTACCAAAAGTGCATCTCTCCAAATTTTTCGAATGTTTACCCACTTGTCTTTCTGAGAGACACAATTCTATCAGTTATTATACACACACATGCTCACAATCCCCTAAGTCTCCTTTTTACTATACGTTTATTTTCTTCTCAGTATTTTATTTCATTAGTACTTAAAGGAACTCTAACAAGGTACACAAACACAAAGCCTTGATACTGCAACGCTATGCCCTCACTCCCACTTATTTATTGTCCTTCACAGATGTCCATGCTGTCCCCCTCTCTCATCCTATTCCCTATCGTCAATGGGTCTTTTATATCACTTTCAGTTTAAATTATGAGTGATTTTCTCCCATCTCTCCTGTGTCCCTCTCCAACCTGACTTATACTCACCGCCATTCCATTGACGTGTTTCTGCTAAATTCACCAGTGACCGACATATTGCCAAATTCAACACTTTGCAAACCTCATTTTGTTTTACTTCCAGTTTTCAGCACCGTTACTTCTTCCTTTCTTCTTGTGATATTGTCTTTCATGGATTGTATTCCACTGGATTCCACGACACTAGCTAGGTTCTCGTGTTTTTATTCCTGCATTTCTGTTTGCATCTCAGTTTCCTTTGCTGGCTCCTTTGTCCCCTCCTAAATTCTACATGTTGGAGTGCTTCAGACCTCAATATAGGATCCTCTTTCCTTTTCGTACTATCTTGTGTTATCAAGCCATCTCACCCACTTGTCTGGTTTTATGGACCTCGTGTAAGACTAGACATTGCATTTTCTCTTTCAGCTCCCTTTTCTGACTCAAAATTTGTACTTCCAGTTCTTATGTGACTTATCTGCTTGGATAAAGCAGCTCAGTCGTATTATCATGTAAAACCCTTTTAATATCTACCCCATCACAAAGAACATGAGTTTTAGTGCTCAGAACTGGTGGATGATGAGAGAGTTCCACCATAGTTAGATGGCTAGAGGTTCTGTGTAATTCTAAGAGTAAGTAACAATGATTTTGAGAGGAAATAAAGGGAGAATGTTTCTTCCTTGGTATAACTCTACCATTTTCCTTCTTCCTTTTCATAATACTTAGTAATGATGCTTATGGAATCTCATATTAATAAAGAACCAATAATAATGGTGTCTCTCTTATATGTTCATACTCTTTCTTTTCTGATTAGCAGAGGTTGTTGTCTAAGAGTTCTTATTTTTTTATTCAAGAATGTTCACACAGATGCATGAGAGACAGACAGACATAAAATAAAGAAAATAATGAAAAAAAAAAAAGAAAATAATGAATGAAGTTGGGAGGGCAAAACCCTGAGAAGCAAAGTAGCCTAACAGTTAAAAGACCAATATAAAATCAATAGGAGTCAAAACTGGATGTGAGATGCCAACCTTTTTATTCTATTCTCTGTACCCCAGCTTACAACCAATCTTTTTTTTCTCTTTTCTTTCTTTTTTTTAAGATTTTGTTATTTTAAACTTACAACCCCAAATCAAGAGTTACATGTGCCACCAACTAAGCCAGCCACACCCCCGAACCAGTTTTTTCAAATCATTGCTATGTGGTGGGCATTACATCCTGCCTTGTCAGTACCAACCTTGGGCCGTGGCATCGCTCTTAGACTGGATTTGGGTTCTCAGCTTTGCTACGTTAGCCGTGTCCTTCATCCTGCCCAGATCTTTGAAATATTCATAATTTCTCATGGCAGATATTCTTGTGAGGTGCCTGGCCCCTTCCTAGATTCCCTGGGACCCAAATCTTATCCTTGTTAGGGTGAGAAGAAGTGAGGAAGATACTTTGTGACTTCTGTGCAGTGATAAAATGCCAGAAAATATAATAGTTTCTGGCCAAGCAAGGTTACTAGGAAGATACATCAGAAGAGACACATAGTCAATCTACAGAAGTACAGCTAGGTGAAGACTTAGATGGATATTAATAGTGACTGTGGGCTTGAATCCTTTTCCTCTTTATCGGGACCCATATAGAAGGCATGTCTGTGCTGAAATTCTAAAGTGGCAGATGTCTGTCTCAATTGTTCTCTTTTAGTTATTACATGTGACTCAGAAAAATAAATATAAAAACACAATGAGCTGTGAGAAGAAAGATATTAGGGAATGAATGGCAGAAAATCATTACAATGGTCAATCCATTCCCCTACCCCCACCTCCAGTGCCACCATTTTTAAACCCAAACTTAGTAACTTATATTCATTCAAATTATCTTGATACCCTGGGGGCCTCTACTGGTTTGTTTCAGGATCTTGCTTCTAACACAATCTTGTACTTGTACCTTGGTTAAAAAATATTTTGAGGAAAAATGCTCTGTTGAGTTCAATTAAATTCAATAAATATGGATTGCGTGCCTGCTGTACATCCGGCATTGTAATAAGTACCTGGGATGTCTTAGAGATGAGAACTAATACCATCCCCACCTTTATGAAACTTGTGGTCCAATCTGCAAGATAGCATTTAACATGTAATTTCTAGAGAGATTTATGTTAGCAAGAGAGAAAATCCAACTCAAGTGAGATGAACTGTAAAATAAAAATGGCTCTGGGATTTATTAAATTAATAACTATTATATACTTTGACCTCTCCTGGAGAGTCATAATTCATATGATCATGATTGAAGCTCCAAGGAAAGAAACTGTCTTAGTCTATCCAGGCTGCTATAGCAAAACTACCGCAGGCTGGGTGGCTTAAACAACGAACATTTATTTCTCACATTTCTGGAAACTGGGAATTCCACTATCAAGGTGCTGGCCGAGTTAGTGTCTGGTGAGAACTTATTTCTGGCTCATAAGGCTACCTTCTTGCTATGTTCTTGTGGGTTAAAAGTGGTAAGGGAGCTCTCTGAGGTCTTTTTTCTAAGGGTACCGATCCCATTCCTGAGAGCTCCACTCTCACGACCTAATCATCTCTCAAAGACCTCACCTCCTAATTTCATTTCATTGGGGGTTAGGATGTCAATATACAAATTTTGGGGG
The DNA here is from genome assembly GCF_048418805.1 of Vulpes vulpes. Classification (NCBI taxonomy): domain Eukaryota; kingdom Metazoa; phylum Chordata; class Mammalia; order Carnivora; family Canidae; genus Vulpes; species Vulpes vulpes. The sequence goes on along the minus strand of NC_132780.1, from coordinate 118,182,970 downwards.
GACATAAACATTGAACGCATAGCAAAAAACCTATTTGACTTGTTAAAGGCTTCTGTAGATAAAGAGTTATTCAGAGTCTGCATCTTAAGTTTTATTTAGTTTGTTTTATTTTTACAGTTTATTGATAAAGGGCACATTTCTAAGGTGTGTCTCATGTTATATCATACAGAAAATTATACTAGGAATGAAATGTGTATCATACTTACATGCCATGCTTTTGATTACTCCAAACATTACAAATCTCCAAGTCCCAGTGGCAACATACTAATCCAGAGATTTCTTGTTTCTCTCTCATGGATTTAGTTGTATTTGGTGCTATTTGTTCAAGGCAGGTAAAAAGAATGAACTGTGTTCTCTAGGTTCAAGTGAGTCTTAGTCTCACATATTTACTTCTCAGTGTTGGTACGTAATGGTGTTTGTTGTGGAATAAGATACTCCAACAGAGAGAAACATTAACAACAAAGTATATGGATTCACAATAGTATACGTTGAACTCTCAGCATGAAAGGTAAAAAAATGAGAAAGTAGCACCATTATAGTATATTCAAAAGGTTGAGAGAAGGGAGTGGGGAAAAAAAAAAAAGAAGTGGCGTAAAAAAATAAGCATGTGTTCAACGGCAGGCTGTCCTGGATGGGAAGTACATGTATTTTATACTTCACAAAGAGGAAAGTGGAGACCGAGAGAGATGGCTAAAGATTATTTCAATAACCATCTATTGAGCGACTACAGTGAGCATTGCTAAGGATGCCTCAGAGCAGGAACAGAGACAGTGGCAGGAAAGAGACCTTTTCTCCTCCGTGTGTCCCTGCAGGAAAGAAGCCTGCATGTATCGTCTCATTCATTTTTACAGCCTGTGTTCCCAGCATATTGCCTTGTCAGAGAAGCTACCAAATAGATAGTTATTCATTTGGGCAGACATTATCACTATTAAGACAAATTCAACTCTGTTTTAATTACTATGAGTCACATGTTTCTAGTTAAATCCATGTGACTCAGCCACTAGAGGAAGTCAGAGAATGAACACGAAATTAGCATTTATTAACTACTTAGAGAATCTTGTTTTGCCATGCCAAAAAAAAAAAAATCCGTATATATTGACGTAAATTTCTTTTTCATTCTCACAAACCCAGGAAAGCCTATTATTTTCTAACACTGAGAAACCAAGGCTCTAAGAAGTTAATTAGTTTACCTAAAATAATGCAAATGGCAAGCGTACAAACCATGCTTTCAATGTAGTAGGTGGAAATTGTACTTTGAACCTGGGTCAAAATAACCCAATCCTTAAATTTTACAATCTGGTTAGAGAAATAGGAAACAAAACAGAACTAACCTAGACATCTACAGGGAGCAAGCCCAAAGGTGGAGAATAAATACTATTCGTAATAGAGTGTTGCGTTCTAGGCTTTCAGAGAAGAAGGATGTGTGTGCGTGTTAATTAGCCATTATCCTTGGTGCTCACTTCATTAGCCATAATCATACCCTCCTCTCAAGGAATCAGCTCTACCCAAAGCAGGTTAGAATTCACATCCGCAATTAACCGTAGGTCCAGTAGAGGGAGCCTCCATCTCACAATTAAGTCTCCAACCACAGAAGATGCAGAATCCTCTTAAGGGAACCCAGTGAGGGCCAGGAAAAACAAATTATCTTTAAGTGTATTGGGGAGAAGAATTGCTCCTGCTTTAAAGCAGTTTGCTGACTAGATGCAAAGAGGGATGCATAACATTATTTGCTCGTTACCTAAATTAAAGTTACTGAAATCCGATGGAGTGTTAGATGTTGCCTCTGATTCACTGTATTTTTTTCAAAGGCTAGAAATGGCTAGTGTGGTCCTGGCCATTACTGAGGCCTTTTATTCCCTGAGGCTGCGCTGTAGCATCTCCTGGCCTCATTAATATAGTGACTAATGGTACCAACTAACCTTCAATGGGTCTTCTCCTCCCGTATTTTCATCTCATTGGATTCCTGAAGGAGACAGATCGGGAGAAAGGATACAAAAAGTAATAAATATGTATGTTTATGCGGTTACATCCCTATTGTACGGAAATTTGGAAATAAAGAAATATCCTAAGGTCAGGTAGAAAAAGCAAACCTTAGTTTATTATTTCTTTTTTCGTTGCTTATTATCTAACAAATTCTCTGCCTAGTGAAAGAAGGGAATAGAACAGAACAGGGTAAGGGGGCAACATGTGTTCTTTTTAGCCTGTATATTAAGAGAATGTTATTATGTTATTATCATTATTATTTAGCTGTTTTCAAAGGATTTATTTCCATTGTGATATGATCCCATTTTGCCTCTGATTTTGTTTTTGTTTTCTCGCTGTTCCTTTATCCCATGCATCTTTTCCGTTTTCTTTTCTCCTCCAAGACCCCTATTATTTCTTATTTTCTTTTTTCTTTCCAGCTGCCTCGTGTTCCTTAAGACATCCAGACACTTCACATGCAAATTAACTTATATTTTTTATACCAGCGGTCAGTCTTCTGAAAGCACGCCCTTGTGCTACATTCAGTTCCTTATGGTTTGAAATACTGCGAGGAAGAGCACACCGGAATCCCACTTCTCCTTCCAAAGGAGAGGGTGATCTCTAAGGGGGCATAGTAGCCTCTGAGTTCAGGTAGGACACCAAATGCGGGCTGTGGCATTTGTCTTGCCTCTGATTGGGTAAAGTGAAAAGTAGGCACAGTGGTGCTGCGATTTTATATACATGAGTTGCCTCTTCCAGAACAGGAAGAAAGACTAAAACAGTTAAGGTAGAAAGACGCAAAGAATGTAGGATATGGTATTTAGTGAAAAAATTTTTCTAGTAGTAGGGGTAAAGCTGGTATAGGAATGCTAACTCTCTCCGTCTAGCTGTGCTGTTGGGTTATGTGTCTCTTAGAAATTCGCTAAACCTCAGTTTCCTTTTCTATATAGTGGGAATAATTCTTCACCCACCCCTCACCACCACCACTATCACAGATTTGCTATGAAGACAAAGTGAGCAATGCATAAAGACATGCTCGCCAAGGACTTGGATATAACCAAGCATGTGGTTTTGAAAGACAACGCGGTTATGTGGTGAGTGCACAGGCCTTGGAATCTGAGGCTCTGGTCCCCACTGCAGCACTTTCCAGACATGTAACTTCCAGCAGAAGTTTAGGGACAGATACAAAGCTTTCAGACTGAAGTTCTGCTGTGACCCGCTATGTGATCTTAGAGGAGCCACACCAACTTTTGAGTTTCTATTTCTGTATCTGGAAGATGAGCACAAATAGTGCCTATTCTAAAGTTGACAAGATTGAATATGATGATCCATGTGGAAAAGAGCTGCAGTCAGAAAGGCAGGCTGCTTGTCACCTCTTCTGTTCTCCAGCACGGCAAAGCCCTTTCAGTCCTCCTGCAGGGATCTTAGTTACTTGACCCCGGCACATGGGCTGCTCTTTATTGTCCTGAGAGCTCTTCAGAATCTCCTGTCTCTCCTAGCCACTGTTCTGCTTGAACGCTCCTTCCTTGATCTTCTGCTGTCCACAGTACCCATGCCCAAGCTCAGAACACAATCACCGGCCACCAATCGCTCTCCTGGTTCTAAATCACAGTATATCCTGGAAGAAGATGCAAACACTATTATACTCCTGGCTCACCACAAAATTACTCTGGCCCTACTGCCAGGGAGGAACCCTTACTGTATCTCTCTCTCTCTCTCTCTTTTTTTTTAAGATTTTATTTATTTATTCATGAGAGAGAAAAAGAGAGAAAAAGAGAGAGAGGCAAAGACACAGGCAGAGGGAGAAGCAGGCTCCATGCAGGGAGCCCGACGCGGGACTCGATCCCGGGACTCCAGGATCATGCCCTCAGCCAAAGGCAGGTGCCAAACCATTGAGCCACCCAGGGATCCCCCCCTTACTGTATCTCTTATAGATGTTCTAGAACACTGACTGCAAAGACGGTTGCAGAACTTTCTTGTCAGTGTTCCAATAAGCGCCACTTTTAACTGATTTAGCTTCCTGCTTCACTGAAATGACGGGGGCGGTCTGGTGCCACTACCTTCTCTTTCTAAAAATCATCTACCTTTGTTTCACGTGTGTATACTTTTCTGTTTGCAGCCTAAGATTTCACCATTTCTTCCCTGTCTCCTTAATTCTCTCTCTCTTATTTTCCCATTGCTGAAATGTGAACACTCCTAAAGACTTATTCGTAAGTGCTTCCATTCTCCTAGCTTTACTCAAATGTTTTAGTAAGTGCATCTATTTTTATACAGTTGACAATTGCTTTTGTCTAGATGACTTAAAGTCAGTATCTCCAGCTTTGTTCTCTCTTATAGGCTCCAGTTTTTTTCTCACATCCAGTGCCCTGTGGACGTTTCAAGATTACTCTATATTGGTTACAAGATGGTTTAGGAAAACAAGAAATGCATTATTCTGTTCTTAGAGAGTGCATTATTTTTCTGTTGCTGCTGTAACAAACTTAGCAGCTTAAAATTACACAAATTTATTACCTCACAGTTCCGTAGGTAAGAACTTCTGCACAGCATGGCTGAGAGTGTACTGCTTCAGAGTAATATCGTGCTGTAATCAAGGTATCTGCTGGGCTGTGGCTCTCCTCTGGGGCTTAGGGACTTCTTTCAAGCTCACTGGCTGTGGAAAATTCTTTTTGTTCTATGCTTTGCGAGTGGCCTTCTTCATCTTTAAGGTAGCAATGGCAGGTAGAGTCCTTACCATGCTTCTGATCTCTTTCTCTTCTGCTATTAAAGGTTCGAGGGATTACATTGGGCCTAACTGGACAATTCAGGATATTTACCCTGTTTTAAGGTCAAATTGTTAGTGTACATTGGGCCTAACTGGACAATCCAGGATATTTATCCTGTTTTTTTTTTTTTTTTTAAGATTTTACTTATTTATTCATGAGAGACACAGAGCAAAAGAGAGGCAGAGAGGAGAAGGCAGAGGGAGAAGCAGGCTCCATGCAGGAGCCTGACGCAGGACTCGATCCCAGGTCTCCAGGATCACACCCTGGGCCAAAGGCAGGCACTAAACCGCTGAGCCACCCAGGGATCCCATTTACCCTGTTTTAAGGTCATATTGTTAGTGACGTTAATTACATTTTCAAAGTTCTTTTTGCCATGTAAGGTATCATAGTTGTACAACCCCCGGCATTAGAGTATAGATTGTTATCAGGACCAAAACTTCTTTGGAAAACACAACTGAAGACACATCCCTCACTTTTTACATAGGAGATTGGAGTCAAAAAGAATATTAGGCATCACCTGGCCCAACCTCTACTTTCTAGGTAAGGAAAGTGGATAAATAGACCTGCCAAGGTTATACAGCGCTCACCGACAACACCGGTGCTGTTTCCAAGTGGAGCCTTTCCATCCATTAACTTAATCTCTTAGAAGCCTCATCATTTTTTATACTTTTGAAATGATATTCAATCATGAGTTTTCGTCTATTAAAATAACTATTAATTTCAGTTTTGAGTTTTGGTTGAGTGAAACTTCTAATAAAAATACTACCAAAATAGTTTTTTGAAAGATTCACAAAGACCTGAATGAAGCAACTAGAGGGAAATAGTAATGCACCATGTAATTAGGAGTATGCTCACACCCACAGGGGATGCAGGGGGCCGGAGTGTTTAGCTGACACAAAAGGAGTCAGGAAAGTCTTCCTGCAGATGGGTTTTGAAGGCAGATAAAAACATATTGTCAGAAAGTGAAGAAGGTGTTGTTATGAAGGAAGATGGCACAGATGTGGGAGTTAACAAGTTAAGAGCATCAAGCAGATTGGATTTCGTTTCCTGGAATGGAAAGAGTCTTTTGAGGAATAAGGCAGGGGTGATTCTGGGTAGATAAGAAGGAGGCACTTGCTAGAAGGCTTCAGATCTGGGTCCATGGAAGGCATGCAGATTGGTTTTTGGAAAAGCAAATTGAACAATGTGTTCCAGCTGGCCATCTGTCATCTCTGGATAGGATGGAGAGATCCCAGGGAGAACAAGCCAGGAAATGGTTGCAGAAATCCAGACGTGAATTAAGAAATGTGGGAATGCTGTGGAAATGAAAAGAATGGACAAATTGCGGGAGCATAGGGGAAAGCCTGGAAGGATTTGTGTACCGATTTAGTGTGGTGCCCAAAGGAAAGAAAAGATTTCAAGTACAGAATTCTGAACTCTGAAGGGTTCTAGAGGATGGGGATCCCATCATCAGAGATGGGGGAATTTGAAAGATGACTTGTCTTCCTTTAGTATATGTAAGACCTCATTCCAAAGCTATCCTATGTACACTTGAAAGACATTATAAAGGTATCATTTTTATTCTCTCCTTTCCATTTTGTTTCCCACAGTAAAACAACCATTTACATACATACATACATAAATGAATAAATAAATATTAAAGAATAAAAGGATTATTTGGACTCTGTATAGGTAAGGAGGTTTCTAATATATATGGAATAAGAATTTGAAAATATTTTACAGGAAAATGGAAAATGCTTTCTATTTTTTTAAAGATTTATTTATTTATTAGAGAGAGAGCACACATGAATGTGTGAGTGGGGGGAGGGGAAGAGGGAGAGGGAGAGAGAATCTCAAGCAGACTCCCCACTTTGTACAGAGCCCACACTCAGGGCTCTATCTCAGGACCCTGGGAACATAACCTGAGCCCAAATCAAGAGTCGGTTAACCAACTGAGCCACCCAGGTTTCCCATAAAATACTTCTTAAAAGGCAGAAACTAAGATTTGACCTTGTAGATGCATTACTGCATTCGAATTTGTAGAAATTTCTCCTAAATCTTCTTTTTTAAAGATTTCATTTATTCATGAGAGAGAGAGGCAGAGACACAGGCAGAGGGAGAAGCAGGCTCCACGCAGGGATCCCGACGTGGGACTCGATCCCAGGTCTCCAGGATCATGCCCTGGGCTGAAGGCAGCACTAAACCGCTGAGCCACCAGGGCTGCCCCTCCTAAATTCTTCTTAAATTGCTGCTTTACAACTTTCACATTTCCACTCCCAAAATGCTTATGCCTCTCTTCCTCATCAGTATCACAATTGCATTTCCATAGCTTTGGCTAGTGTATCTCATCAAAGTTCCAGAGAAATAGGACCAATATTTATGCATTCATGTATTTATGTTTGTTTATCTATTTATTTATATTTATTATGAGGAATCGGCTCATATGGCTATGGAGGCTAATGGTCTGCTGTCTGTATGCTGGAGAACTGGGAAAGCCAGTCCCAAGGCCTAAGAACTAGGGGACCCAATCAATGACTTAAATCCTCATCTGGGGGCAGAAGAAGATAAGATGAGATGTCTCTGCTCAAACAGTAAGGCAAAAAAAAAAAAAAAAAATAGGACAAACTCTGCCTTCCACTGCCTCTCATTCCATTTATGCCCTCAATGGATTGGATAGTGCCACCCCAAGCTGCGTAGAATCATCTACCCTACAGGGTGCACTGATTCAAACGCTGACCTCACCTGGAATTATCTACATAGACACACTCAGATATGTCTAATCTGGGCACTTCATGGCCAGTCAACTTGACATAAAATTAACCATCACAGTCAACGAATTGGGATAAACTGGCTTTCTCTGTAATTTTTAATAATCTGACAAAAGCTGCAAAAATTGTGGATGACTGGAGACAAAAAATGTTCATAAGGTAGGAATAAAGTTGGAAAATCCCTATTCATGTTTATGTTCACTGGTTTGTTATAAAATACTAATCTTCTCACTCCTGGTTTTCAACTCTTCCTTTCTTTTAAATAAATTTTCCTAAAATCCCACTTCCATAATATCACTTTGTTAAAAATCAAACAACCAACTTCTTAATTCCTCATTATCTGAAGTACCTAACTCCAATTCTTGATGGGCCCTACTTTCTGAGATGTTATTTTTGTTTTTATCTTCCCAGAATGTTCTTACCATTCCATTTATTCTTCAAAGCAAGTAGTCAGGCTCTATACTTTCTTGACTCCAAGGAGGTCTATGGCAGTGAGATCAGAAGTTGCCCTCAAGGTATGTCTTCCTCTGGCTTTTGTTTTCTGAAAGTCAGAGAAGTTTAGGATGAACATCTGGAGGAAGGAAAGAAAAAGTTAACAAATATCAGGCGTGGATAGCATTTAGGGATTATAGTTGATGTTGAAATTAGTGTGAAGTTGGGTTTATCATGTAATGCATTTATTCTCATGTATTTAAAAATCACTTCTGCCCAGATGACTCTGGGTCAGTATCTTTCATTTTGTTTTCTTTTCTAGGCTCCAGTTCTTCATATCTAACTGCCCACTGGACATTTTGGGGGTGTAGGGAAGGGGAGTAGATACCATTGAAGGAATTTAAGAAGTTTCCCTCTATCACTAACTGGCTAAAAATTTTTGTTATGGAATATTTAATTTTATTATAATGCTTTTTCTGTGTTTATTGAGATAATTACATATTTGTTGTCCCTTGGTCTGTGAATGGAGCAAATTAAATTTATAGATTTTCTTATAATGTATTACCCTTTTACACCTATGATAAAATCAACTAGGCTAAAATTATTATCTTTATCACATACTTCTGAATTTTTTTAGTAGTATTTGGCTTAGAAGTTTTAAGTCTAAGTTTTTTGAGATTGGTTTATAGGTTTCCTTTCTAATAGGATCCTTGCTTGCTTTTGGTATGAATGTTATCCTATGCTCATGAAATCAGGCAAATTTCCTCTTTTTCTATTCTCCAGGAAAACAAAAAATATATGAGGTTAGAATGACCTTTTTCTTGAAAGCATGATAGAATCTTCTGTGAAATTATCTAAACTAAATTTTCCCTTTGTAGGATGATTTTTCTAACTACTCAGTCTGTGAGTAGTATTTTAATTATCAGATATAGGACTTTCCAAATTGTCTAGTTTTTCTTGAATCACTTTTGATATGCTGTATTGGTGCCAACTGTCTCTGATTTTCTTAAATTTTCAAATTTACTGGCATAAAAGTGCTCACATACTTTGCTATTATAATTTTAAACCCTGAACACCTATTTTCTCTATTTTTCTTGATTAGTTCTGACAAAGTTTTATTTATTTCTATAGTCTTTTCACAGGAATATATTTTACCTGTTGAATGTCTTTATTTCAGCATTATTTTCTATTTTTATTAATTAATTCTACTCTATTTTAAATCTTTTTTCTATTTTGGGGGTGTTTATTCTGATGCTATTTTTCTATACTTTGAGCATTTAGCTCACATTTTAAAAAGTACCCTTGTAATTTATCTAATACAGTTCTATTATAATAAATGCATCTCTCAAAGTATCTTTTTTGCCATACCACCCTAAATGGAAGTCCTGGAAGTAATTTCTTTTTTTTTTTTAGATTTTATTTATTCATGAGTGAATAAATTTATTCATTATTTATTCTCATTTATTCAGAGAGTGGCAGAGACACAGGCAGAGGGAGAAGCAGGCTCCCTGGGGGGAGCCTGATGCAGGACTCGATCCCAAGACCCAGGGATCATGACCTGAGCCAAAAGCAGATGCTCAGCCACTGAGCCACGCAGGTGCCCCAAAAGTTCTTAAGCAATTGAAGCAAGAGAATAGCTGTACTAAAGCTACTATGACCACACCTGAAGTATTATATTTAGTTCTCTTTACATAATTAAAAGAGATAGTAGGATACACAAATGTAATGTAGGATGCGCAATGATAAAAGTAAGCAGAATGATGGGATGTCTGAAATTCATGGCATATGAGGAAATACTAAAATAACTATTGATTGCTTAACCTACATTAGAATGGAGGAGGAAATGAGGAAATCTTCAAAATCTTGAAGTGCTGTAGCATGAAACAGAGACTGAACACATTTAAAAAAAAAAATCTGAATGACAAAAATTCATTTACCAGATAAAATTCAGAAGCTTTTTGAATCAAGAAATAAATAGCTATCAATAACTACCTGATGGTAAAGAATCCATTATCACAGGAATTGTTCAGAGGCTAGTCTACCACATACCTGAATATTTTAGTAGAATAATATGCATGATTTAGAGAGTTAGATTTGATTACCTGTAAAGTTCCTTTCCAAACTTGAGATTTTATGATTTTAAGCTCCGTGATCATCAAAAAGAAATTCTGTATCACCCTTTGTTCTACTATAGTCTCTAAAACTCCCTAAGTGAGTTTCTGGATACTGAAAATGAATGTATAAATAAATGAATGATTGAATGAGTTAAGCAGTCATAACAGCAGCAAATAGGTTAGTGGTCTCTTGCCTTTACCACATTGTCTATAGTTACTGGCCGTACACTTAAAAGGATATGCACGTACATGTACGTGTGTGCGTGTGTATTTGTGTGTTAGACAAGTGGGAGAAGATCATCTGTTAAAATCGAAGTACTAGAAGTGATTTCTTATTCAGGGTGAGTAAAACCTTCCAATGCTTCAATTCATTGACACCCTGGGAATGTTTTATGAATCAGATTTCATTACCTGTTAGGAATGGGACTGAAAGGCTGAGCTACTTTTGATGGATCACCCTTCAGAGTCTGTCTTTGAGACGGTATCCTTGGCTCACCCCTTCTTAACTACCCCCTTTGTGCAGTATTCTCATAATCTCCCATATCCTTAGCATAGACCTAGAGTGGCCACAAAATCTGTATCCTACCTACCACGCCCAGGCCTTTGTTCACCAGACCCTATCTGCACAGACTATAAAGCCTATGCTTCTTTGATACCAACGATGTTCTCTGTCTGTTATCTAGGTCATTACATAAGTCATTGCCTTTACTGGAACCTTCAGTGATACTGCCAAATGAGTCTGATTTGGCAAAAAGAATTTGAAATAGTAGAGAAATGTATGGCAAGGGTAAATTGTAGTCAACAAAGCTTACAAAAGATGACTCCTTTTTTTCCCACTTCATTAAAAGAACTTAATCTCCACTCCAGACCATAATCTTCATCAGAATCCTTTTCAGTACCCCAGCCATCCTGCTAGCTGGCTTCTCTGATTCCATTATACTATATAATACATTCTCTATATTTCTCCAAGAACACTTTTTTTCTGGGTTTCAAATTTGGTTAAAACACTTCCATGTTTAGATCCCTTGATAACTATCTATAGTCAATAGGATAAAATATGATGTAGACTTCCTGCTGTGCTCTTAAGATCCATCTTTCCTTTGTTCCTAGAACACTACTTAGCTATGCTACTTTTCCCAGCATCCCTTGAAGCTACATCTAGCCCTTTGACTAAATTCGAAGTAGTGGGATGATGAATGGAAGAGACGTCTACAAGTCAAAGTCATCTCCAAGTGCAGAGATTTTCCTCTGTCGTCTGGTCTGTTTACCTGTCTGTTCTCATATTTTATACTTTCTGAAACTTTACTGTGATTCCCAGTTGTGCTGTGTTATTACATGCTTATAAATTTTTACTCCTTCTGCTAACCTAATATAAAATACATTTTATGCCTGTCATCATCTTCAACATTTAGAATTTCATCTTCTTCAAGAAGTCTTCCTTTGTCTTCCTCTACGATCTCTTTTCTGGTGTAGGTCAGATGCCACCCTTATGAGCTTCCACCATACCATGTATGTGGTAGGCTTCGTATTTCTTATTTCTATATGTAGGCTTTTAAGTAGGCTAGAAGTTCCTCGAGAGAGCTGCTGTGTTGTATCCATGTCTACACCCTTAATGCCTAGCAAGGGGAGTGATACTCCAATGCTTACCTGAACTGCTTCTTTTATTAACCTTGATATTACAAGTATTCTGGTGACGAAAGGCACAGAAACATCATGATTGGTTGAATGTATGCAGTAAGGAGCTGGGAAAAAGTAACACTCTTCAAGAGGTACTGATGTCTGTTTAACTTGGAGATCTACAAGAAATCCTTTTCCATTGCAAAAGAAAAGAATCTTTGATTATGTATCTCCAGGTATTTCTGCACTGGACTTCTCCAGTTGCATTTTGTCATTCACATTCCTTGCCTCTGTTTTGCTTTTGACCCACCTTATCTTCATTCAGGCTTTTTCATAGCATGCTGCCCTCACACTTCAAATTTTGGTGATCCCATTTCACAAAATGCCATAATCCCATTGGACCAGAGAAAGCAATGTGAGTCTTTTTTGTTTTTTTAAGATTTTATTCGTTTATTTATGAGAGACACACAGAGAGAGGCAGAGACATCAGCAGAGGGAGAAGCAGGCTGCTCTCAGGAAGCCTGATGTGGAACTCGATCCTTGGACCAGAGGATCACGCCCTGAGCCAAAGGGAGACACTCAACCACTAGGTCACCCAGGCGTCTCAAGCAATGTGATTCTAATATTTTATTTGCCTCAAGTACAGAGGAGTGACCAGATTGATGAGAAGAGGCCTGAGTGAGAACAGGGGGGACAAGTTTTTTGGAGGAAAGATTCCTTTAATGGCACAGTGCCACAATGTTATATGTCCGAATCGTCGCATAACCATTGTCATTTGCTTTTATATCATCTATTGATGAATCAGAATTTCTGACTAAATAAGTGACTCAGATTGTTAGTAATTCATCAATCCTCCTGGGCCACTGAGTTAAGATTAGTCTAAAATTTGTCCTCCGTGTTGCCTCCCAGAGACCAGGGGAGTTTTAACCCTTAGTTTTTCATCTCCTCAAATATGGAGAATGATTTTAGTGATTGTTACCATGCCTCTAGTAGTTTTGGAATCTAAGGCCCTTCTGTTTCTTCACACTATAGAGACTGCACAAACCTAACTCCTATATGTATATTTTAGCAAGAAAGCTATTCAATCATGCAAACTCAGTTGACCCTCAAACAGCAAAGGTTTAAACCACAGGAGTTTACTTATATGTGGATTGTTTTGGATAAATACAGTACAGGACTATAAATGTATTTTCTCTTCTTTGTGATTTTCTTAGTAACATTTTCTTATCTCTAGCTTGCTTTATTGTAAGAATACAATAGACGATATCTAAAACAGACGAAATATGTATTAATCAACTGTGTATGTTATCAGTAAGGCTTTGGGTCAACAGTAGGCTCCTAGTAAAGTTTTTGAGGACTCAAAACGTATAAGGAGATTTTCATCTGTGTAGGGACCAGCATCCCCATCCCCGCATAGTCACAAAGCAACTATGTGATTATTAAGAAAATAATCTCCATCCCCATCCCCGCATTGTCAAAGGATCAACTATATCTCTGCTGAGTACCTTCTAAATTTGTGCCTTAATCAATGTCTTAATTTCTTATTTTTCTCTCCCCAGTTTCCCTATTGTTTTGACATTCTTGCCTGGAAGTTTCCAGCCATCCCCGGAGTTCTTCTTAAACTCTGTAGAGCTCTCTTTCCTTTTACTCATAAGGAGGTTCTTGGTTTTTTCACTTTTACATGCAGGTCTAACTTACTATGAAGATACTCCCTAGCCAGGTTTCAGGGCATAACCCTTGTCTTAGTGGAGACTACAGAGGATTATTCCTTCCATTCAAGATTTGATTTAACTCTCCGGGTCTGAGGTTTGCCTTTCAAAGACACGAGGCCTAACAGGGCCTCCAATGCCGACCAGGCTCCGAGCCTACAGAGAACATTTCCCTGTTTCCTGCATGCCTTGAGATAAAACTCCCTCTGTCCTTTTATTCCATTGCCTTCTCTCTTGTGTGGATCTGTAATAATTGCTGGAGTGCTGGGAATTCATGCTAATAATGAGTTCTCAAGAGCGACTTTCCTTTTTTTTTCCTTCTCTTTTTTTTTTTCTCAAGTGGTTAGCTCTGAAAAGAATAATTTATCAAATCATTTTTATTCAACTTTGGAGGAAGAAGAAAGAGGGAAAGAGGTGGGGGGAGAAGCCCTTTTGCAGTTTTAATTGCTTTGCAGTGTCTGCAGGAGGCTCTGCTCTGCTTATCAAAGCCCACACAGCCGAAGCCCTGCGCTTCTGGCTCAGCACTGCCTCGGTGGAGCGGCTGGGCTCCACTGATGGACCAGATAGCGCCTTAGCTATCTGATGGCTTCAGTGCTTAGGAGGTTAATTCAAGTGATGAATTGGAAATTTGGGGAGGATGCAAGGAAGGCGATAGGCTGCTTTTCAGAATTTTAAAAATTAAGATAAAAAAGTGAAGTCTTATTTCTTCCTTCCTGCTTCCCAGGACTTGATGAATTTGTGTATTTAAGGGAGAAAATAACTTCTTTAGTGCTAAGATAATACTATGAATTGGAATATACTGTTTGATTTACCATCACCTTTTTCTAATGCCCTGGAACATCTCTGCAATATATGTCTCACCGAGGAAGCAAGAAATCCATGGGGGCATTTAAACTTGCAGAAGAGAAGGTGGAAAGGTACAAGGAAGTATTCCAATTAAGACATGTAGTGGGTTGTTTTAACGGTGTGTTGGCAGGATGGTCACAATCTTTAAGAAAGTGGAGTCGAAAAATATACAGTCGGGTTCACTGTGGGAGAAATAGATGAGCTGTTAGATGGACTTATAAAAACAAATGTTTTATGAAAGTAGCTTGGGAACAGCCTAGGGAATCACTATCAGTACAAAGACTCAAAATTTGATATTTTAAACACTGATCTTTACAGGTGGGAACGAAAGTCAAAATTAGCTCACAATTTTTTTTTTCCTTTCAAGATCTTATGTTATCTTGAGGCAGTACCAAAGTGCTTTGTGGGGAGATATGTAACTTATCAAGCACCAACAAAGAGGACCTACACTTGTCCTCTCACCGTGCTTCACAACCACTCTCGTCTTCCTCCGTAGTGGTTGAGAGCACCCACTTTGAAGCCAAGCAGCCTGCTTCACAATTTATCCTACCACTTAATAGCTGTGGGAGCTTCAGTATGTTACATAACCTCTCTGTGCTTCGGGTTTCTAATTTGTGAAATTGGGATAATTATAATCACCGTATCATACTGTTGTCATGGGAATTAGATGGGTTAATGTTGTAAAGTCCTTGGAATGGCACCTGGCACATAGGAAGCCCACTGTGATTCAAGCTATGTCCATGCCATGACAATCCACTGTCATAGTACAAAGTAGACCGGTTCTTCCTCATTTAACTCTGCTACAATGTAGGTATTAGGCCCTCAAACTTCCTACCTTCCTGCATCCTGCTGCCACACCAGTAATACTGTTGTCGGGATTACTAAGGCTTTTGCATATCATGACGATCATCATCATTATTACTATCATCTGCCCTTAGTGGATATAGATTCTTGAATCGAGTCAATACAGGAAGGCAGGCCAGGAGCTATAGGGTGTTATAGAAAATGCGTGGATTTTAGGATCACTCAACCTGGCTAGGTTCAATCTCAGTTTTCTTCTCTACTGTGAGTGATTTATTTAAGCTTTGTAAGCCCCAGTTTCCTCAACGTAGAAAAACTATTTTGAGGATAAAGAGGACGATGGAGATGATTGGAAATGCAATCACAGCCATATCAGACTCCCTTTCAGAGGAAAATCAGACGATGCTACTTATTACTGCAGAGTCTGGTATTAGAGGTAGCCATTAAGGGCCAGGGTTTGTGTGAAAAAAATTGTTAATATGTTTAAATATCTTTTGAATAACATTATTTATAGGCTGTATGTCTGTCAACCAACTTTATGTATGTTTCGCAATTTAAAAATTAATAACCTTTTAACTACTATTTCGATTAAATTGTTTAATTGGAGGCAGAATGCAGGCTTATTGCTTGTCACTTTTATTTGATAAAGAACCTGTGTTTTTTGGTTAATTCAATTTAAAATAAATCCCATCACTTTAAATATATTAGAAGAAGAGGAAAAAAGCCTTTTTCTCTTGAAAGCAACAATGGAGCAATCTATTATTAAATGTAGAAAACGATGCTAATGCAACCTGATGGCTGAGATTTTACAACACAAAAATCAGGAAATTCAGAGTTCTGTTTCCCACAGCAACCATAACTTTTCTCCCTCTGAGCATATGTAACATTTCATATTACCAAATATGCACTTAACTCTAAATTATTATATATGCACAATGGGGCCAAATTATAGTCACCATAGGTACCAGAAATGTTGAATTCCTTATATTTGTGTACTTATGAATTTAAGTTTTAGTAGTGCTCTTTTTCCTTCTTTTTTATTTTATATTGGTTTTTTGTTTTGTTTTTTAAGGATCCTCTTTTGAAATACTGAAAATGTTGTCACTGCCTCCCTTTAGCCTTGATCTTCTTATGTGATTCAATAGATACATCAGAGAAACTATACTAATTAATTCTTTTTGTGCGTGAATTGGGGACATATAGGCGAAACACCATTCTGTGCTCTTCATTTGAAAATTTATGTTCGTTGCTCAAGTCCTACAGTTTGCAACTTCCTTCTTAGTCCTTAAAAACCATCCATCAACATTTTTTCTGTTTGAAAGTGGTATTTGGAGGAACTCATTTTAAAGTTTGTCATTAATATTCCTTCACTCTCCATGTCCTATCTTAATGTATTTGATTAAGAAAGGCACAACTAGCCCTTTTACATTAAATTAGTTTAAGACATATGTTTCAGCCCCTCTAATCTCTCTTCATTCCATGTAATTAAAATCCAAAACAAAACAAGAACAAAAACAGAACCATAATAAACCGTATTAGTCACTATAAAAACCTACATAATTCCAGTTTTTTAATGGCGCTATTTTGGATTAGTTATATGGTAAAATAATCCACAGGGACATCTGGCCATAGTCTTTTGCCATCAGTGACCCAGAGGGAGAGGAAGTTACTAAAGTAGTCAGACACTTAGATTATAAAAACCTTATGGATCATTGGATTAGAAATTGTGTTTCATGAAATTTGTGCAAAGCATCTAATCAGACAAGGGCACCAAGATACACTGTGCACAGGCAAGCATCACAGCATAGACTATAATGTAAAAAAAAAAAAAAAAAAAAAAAGAAAGAAAGAAAAAAAAGGGGGGGGGGAATGAACAAAATACCTATAATAAAATAATAAAGATGGTTAACCAAATACTGACATAACACTATAATAACTAGCATTTAACAAGAATAATGCATACACATGCATACATACACACAAATATATGTGTGTGTACAAAATTTGTCATGAGAAGAGTTCCATAATATATTGTTAATTAAGAAGTACAAATTTTGAAGCCTAAATACATCATATAATCTAATTCTTGAATATGGGTGCATATATAATCATATGTATATTCTCACATTTGTATAGATCTTGAAAAATATCTGGAAAAATGTCTATAAAATGCTGACAGTGATTATCTCTGGATGGTGAAATTTCAGATATTTATTTTTCCCATTATACTTTATCTGTGTAGTGTGAATTTTTTCTAATAACCATTCTTGCTTTCATTATCAGAAAAAGTTAAATCTATGTGTATATATAATACATAAGGTATGTATGCTTAATTTGATGTCTTTCAGTATACTAGAACAGATACACAGCAACCACAAACCATGAGATGGTCAGAGTTCACACAATTCAACACTTGAGCCTTTGTTTTCTGACCAGACTGTGACAGTTAATTGATCTCAAATAAAAATAGAGTCCTAAGTCACTCAGGTAGGTATCCAGGGATCATGTACTTAAAACCCACATTTTCAAGCTGTTACACTTTCTTTTTTTAAAAGATTTTATTTATTTGTTCATGAGAGACAGAGACAGGCAGAGGGAGAAGCAGGCTCCATGCAGGGAGCCCGATGTGAGACTCAACCCGGGGTCTCCAGGATCAGGCCCTGGGCTGAAGGCGGTGCTAAACCTCTGAGCTCCCCCGGCTGCCCAAGATGTAACACTTTCAAAGAGGGTGGGTAGAGAGGATAGTGGAAGAGCCTGAGCATTTATTCACAACTTGAATAAAAAGGCATTGGGAGCATGTAGGGTGGGAGGATGTGGTAATGGGTGCTCATAATAAAGGTGGCATAAGTGGATGAGAGAGATATGAGCTGAGGGGAGCATTTTAGAGGGACTTGCATATGGTGGAAGATAAGCATAGATTTTGAAGATACAATTCAGATTGATTAGCAGGAAGAGTGACTGTCAAAAGCCTAAACTTATAGTTCAGTCAAACTTTATTGAATGCTTGTTTACCGAAAAGGCAGCCAAGCACTGAAGCAGAAATTTAGCAATCAAAAGTGAGAAAAGGAAGACATTTTGATAAAATGAAGAGATAGAGTATAATGAATGAGCATCGAGCCCATGCCTAAAACACCAAGAGGCAAGACTAACCCACCTCAACAGAAAATCTTCCATTGAAATTTTGCATTCTGGGCAGCCCAGGTGGCTCAGTGGTTTAGCACCTGCCTTCAGCCCAGGGCCTGATCCTGGAGACCTGGGATCAAGTCCCACATCAGGCTCCCTGCATGGAGCCTGCTTCTGCCTCTGCCTGTGTCTCTGCCTCTCTCTGTGTGTCTCTCATGAATAAATAAATAAAATCTTAAAAAAAAAAGAAATTTTGCATTCTGTCTTTCTTTCTTTACTACCGCCATTACCCTAATCTGAGCTGTTATTTTTCTTCTTAACTCAGACATGCAAAAGTTTTGCGTATCTACCATTCATTAGACGTTGTGGCAAGTAATTGCATTATGGCAACAATACACAGCTCTGACCTTGGAGGCTCACGATCTGATGGGAGAGTTAGAGAAGTAAACAGGTGCTTTTTAAGCATTTTAGATGTTATGATGTGGAAAGATGCAAAGGTAGCAATTAATTCAAACTGGCAGATTGAGATACGTTTTGTTTTGTTTTTTTCTATCTTATTTCTAAATTCCTCCAGTGGCTTCCTAGTTGTTGGACTTTGCCTTCATTCCATTTGAAGTATCTTAAGGCTAATAATAGATTCAAATGTTCGAAAAGAGAAATTTAAGTCCGTCACTTCCTTGTTCATGAACTTATAATAACTACATTCCCCTATATATTTTTAAATGTTAAGTTCCTTCCATATCCTCACCGTTTCATATGTCTGCCAAAACTCATTGTTGTTCATTCATTCATTTATTTAGCTAAGGTATTTGTGCCTTACCCCTGCATTACAAGGAACACTGAGGTTGCAAAGATGAGTAAGATATAGCCCCTGTTATCTAAGAACTTATGGTCTTGGATAGATAAAAATACATAAAAATAAGTGCCATAAATGTATGATTCTATGATAGAGTGTATATGGGACACAGGATAAGGGAAGGAATTTCAAATTCTCTCTGAGAATTAAACTAACAGAAAAGTCAGAGTTTAGGCTAAATTTTAAAATCAAGCTGGAGCTTACAAATTAAAGAATAGCTTTCTTTGCTAAAGGATGAACACAAGTAAGAGTTTGGATAAATGGGGACACCTGGGTGGCTCTGTGGTTGAGCATCTGCCTTCGTCTCAGGGCATGATCCCAGGATCCTGGGATCAAGTCCTGCATCAGGCTCCCCACAGGGAGCCTGCTTCTCCCTCTTCCTATGTCTCTGCCTCTCTCTCTCTGTCTCTCATAAATAAATAAATAAAATATTTTCTTTAAAAAATGTTTGGATAAATGAAGCAACCTGTAAATTGAAGGAAAGACTGACATTGAAATTGAGCCCAAGATAACATGGAAAGATTAGGCAGTGGAGATGAGTAGAGGCTAAATCATGGCAGAGTTGCTTTATGATACTAAGTAGTTTGTAGTCAATGATCTCCATTAAATGTTTCTAAAAGAGAGAGTGACATGGTCAGATTTGAATTTATTTGGCAGTGTGCAACAGAGATCACTGAGAAGTGAGACCAGAAACAAGAAGACCAGTTAAGAGCCTATTGTATTAATTTGGACAATGGTACAGGGTGCAAAGGTGCTAAGACAAGCAGTAAAGGCAGGACACAGATGCAAGAGCAATTAAGGATTAGCAAGAAGAATCTGTGGGATAATTTCAATATTTTTCATTTGGTATCTAGATGGATGGTAGATAATCACCATAGAAGAGATTACATAAGATAATAGGAGGCAGAGGGGATGATGCAGAGATGTGAGGGGGTAAGATAATGAATTCAGTCTTAGGTATGCCGAGTTTGAAATGTTTTGGGATGATTCAAACAGACAGTTGAATATATAAATTTTAAACATAGAAAAAAGTCCTAGGTTAGAGAAACAAATTGGAAACCATATAAAAATTGCAATTGAAATCATGGAAGTTAATCCATTTACTCAAGAAATATTTAGTGGAAGTCAATTATAGGCCATAGAGTCTTCTAGATGCTGGGGATGTAGAACTGAGCAAAATACAAAACAATTCTAACCTCTTGTAGAACTGGCTCTTTTGCAGGAGCCAGATAGTAATAAATAGGTAAAATGTAGAATTTATCATTGGGTGTTCAATGGAGCATGGGAGAGGGGAGTAGAGAGTGCAGAGGTGGTAAACATTAAAGGTGTACAATTTCTGAAAGGTCAGTCAAGAAGGACCTCACTGAGAGGGTGACGTTTATGCAGAGACAAAAAGAGAGGCAGTAGTTGCCATAGTCATGGGTAGAAAGAATAAGGAAAACCTAATGATGTAAGTTTTCAGATGTCTTTTGAACTTAAAAAATATTTGAAGATATTTTTATGCAGTTGCAATATATGTTTGGTGATGGTTTAATATGGACATACCATCTGAAAAAATTATGCCTTAAATGGAAATTATAGATTAATTGCTGAAATAAAGGAAATTACCAGAAATTGGGGAGGTTTACTTAAACAGTGAGAAAAGATGTTTGAAAGTGAGGCATTTTAGAAAACCATTCTTATTTGTGGTTTCTGTCTATATATCTAAATACAGATCTTTCTATCTGTATATATCTTCAAGTAACTGGATCATGTCTTGAAGTTCTTATGTTTGGTCTCTAAACAAATCTGCAATGGCCCTTTACCATGGTTAGGCTGTAATATTAGGAAACTTTATATTTTACAAGAGCTGAGATGGAAAGATCACAGAAGAGATGCCTAGAAACTTATAAAACATACATCTCCAATGCCTTAATGGTTTGTGTGTGTGTGTGTGTGTATTGTCACAAACCTTGATTTTAGCTATTTAAATTTAATAAAAACTGTGCAGGTGTAGTTTAATATTTTCTTCCCTGTAACAAAAAAAAATTTGTGGTCATTTGTGATTAATTTCCAAAGAACTGGAGAAAAGTGTTAACTTTTTCTATTTATTTACGTGATTATGTTGCATTTTTCTAATGAAAACAGTAAGATTATGAGTGCCAGGTTGATATTATTTTAATATGCCCACATGCTATATCTCCTGTCCTAACTGGACAATTTAATTTCTAGGTGTTAAGAGTTGTTCCAGGTATCTTTTTCATTCTTGCCTTCAAAGCATTAATTATATGTTATTTATTCTTGTTGACTAAATTGTTCTCTTCCTAATTTCTAGGTATTTATTATCATTTAATTTGGAAGCCATAATTTCCTCAAAATATTTGCAATGCATAACCTTTGAGTGTGAGCACAATTATAAACCTTATATTCCCATATAAAGAAAAGATTAGGGGGTTATCATCATTATGACTCCTGGAGATAATACCAAATATCCCCAAGTTGCTCCAGGCCAAATGTGCTCCCTAAAGCCCAACTTACCCTACCCACTTACACTTTTTCTCATTAGGACTACCATTATAATAGAAAATCAGAACTCTCAAAATGTCTATTACCATCAGATATAAATTTCTAACTTAACTATCTTTCTTTCTGTTAATTGGATTACTTGCATGTGGATTTCAGTTATTACTGTTCCTTATTAAGAAAATAATTCTCAACTACTCATCTGAAGCTATCCTTATGTTTAAGCTAAATTTCCTTTTGCTGTTTCTCTCTTTCTTTTTCACATAGCATTTTTGGTGTTTTTTTTTTTTCCTCTCTCTCTTTCTACTTAGTGGAAGTGGACAATTGGACACATTACATAACAACCAATTTCATAGGCATAAATAAACCTATTCATTATACTTATAGAGTATAGAGAAATTTTTAATTTAAAAAAAACTTTTTCATTTTTCCCTGTCAGCTTTTCCCTTCAGCTCAACTCTGCATTATTATCCACGTGGGGGGTACATATGTATTTTCCATATGTATATTTCCAGTGTATAGAGGGCATAGGTGTTTTTTTTTTTTCCTTTTCACTACAAAGTCATATTAGATAGACACTCCTGGAGTCCACAAAATGAGTTCATTGTGGGCCATGACCTGAGTTAAGCTGCACAGAATTTTTGAGCTACACTGTTAACTACACCAATGCTATCTTTCAATGGTGTGGAAAAACCAAGTGTTAACTGTATTTGCTTTTTGAATATTGTTATCATAAATCTCTCCATGTTCCTGGCCTTCTCACATAGGATAGGGTGCTTCAACAGGCAAAGTAACTGTGGCTTTACTCTTTATTAAAGACTTCTTGATTTCAGGCATGAGGGAATCAAAGATACTTGGTGGCCTGCAAGCTCAGGATAAACTACACCATAAATGCTCAGCAAATATCTCACAAAGATACAGTAATTACCCAACAAATACCTCTTTGCTAAGCAATGAATTATAGAGCCCAATATCCTATAATTACAAACCATTTATATATCTGTTTAAATTACTGTGGATGCCACTTAGCGTAATCACTTTGGTGATTAATCAAACATTATGTGCGGTATGGAATACTTCAGAGTTCACAGGTGTGCATGTTTTTCAAACGCTTGCCCTAAAGTATCAAACCATAAAGTTGCTAGCATTTTCTTCACTCCATATTTTGCAAACATTTCTATAATCTCACATTTTTCTTAAGCCGTTATATTGGCTTTGGAGACGTTTAGGAATATACCACCTGGGCTTCAGTGGTTTTAAAGTTCTGTTTTAATAACGACAGTTTTCAGAGCCCTGACATGCACACACTTTGGGAGGTTAAACCAGATATAAACTCCCCTTGCCAAATATTTGTTTTGAAGTGAAGCTTTAGTGGCATATTCAGCTTCTGCTCTCTTGAGTGAGACCTTTAACAGCACTGTCACGGTGCATTCAAGAAATTGGGCCAAGGGCCTACAAAGGTGTTCCTTGGGCAGGGTACAGATCTGCCCTAAGGCCGTGAATGACAGGGATTAGTCCAGGACTATTGGTCTGAGCTCTTGCATTTTTGGCTGCCAAAGACTTTAGTTTAATCTTCCTGGCAACAGTAAAGTAAGGGTCAAATCGGATTATTCTAAGCCAATATGAGAATAATTTGAGAACAATAGCTGGCTAGGGAGAGAACGTCATGCAACTGAATTATAGTAAATTAGACAGAGTCTTGCCTTGGAAGGAATAATTTGATCACGAGACCTGCAAGTGACAATTATTACTGATTGCTGCAGGCACCTCAGAGGTTCATATGGAAGTCTCCTTAGACAATAAGCTACCTGATTCCCTTGGTTTGCACATGATTCAAATACGTGGATCTGCTGATGTTTACATTATGTAAGAACAATAACTAGCATTTGCTATGTAGCCAGCTTTATCGTAAGTGTTTTACTTTGATTAACTCAATCGATCTTCACAATAACTTCATAAGACACATATTTCCATTGTCCCATGTCACAGATGAGGAAACTGAGCATGGATCTTTTAAGTAACTGGCGCATGTCTACTAGGTGGCAGACTGGCTTTTCAACCCAGGCAGCCTGACTTCTAACTCTATGCTCCTAAGCACCATGCTATCTATAGAAGTCTCTCTTTAAAGTCTAAAGTGAGCCCTGCTTGAAGTTATGCTGTCGATTATAATGGTAAGCTGCATCTCAACTGTATTCGATCTCAGAAGTCACATTCTTCCTGCCAAAGCTTTTGCATAGCTCTCATTTGTGCAAGTGTGCAGGAGTGTCTTAGGGGCCCTAAATTTTATTACCTAGTGGTTTGGACCCAACTAACACCACTGTGTGCTATGACAAAATAGATTAGGGGATAAATAATGGCAGTGCAAGTCGCTGGTAATTTACTGCCTGGGCTATCAGGTAATTTCCTGGCTGTATGACTCTGTGTAGCTGAATCTATCAAATTTCTCACTTCCTCTTTTATCTTCTCTTTTTCCTTCTTCTTCATTTTTTTAATCCAGAAAAAAAAGCATCACCCTTAGACTGTCAAAACTATAAAGCTGAACTTCAGAATTAGGACTTTTCTTCCCCAACCTTAGAAAGAAAGGAATCCAAAACTGAAAAGCAACGAATTATTTGGGGGAGGTATTTGATATGGAAATGTCACAGAAATCCTGGCACATAAAAATAACTCATGGGGCAGAGGAGGGTAAACTGTGGGGACAGAGGCACTAGAAATAAAATTTAAAAACAAAAATAACTTTATCGGCACCAGGAAAAGAAAACCTTTGTTTTCTTTGTTCAAATGAATTTGCTCTTGCATGTCTGCTTTTGGCAAGTATAATAGTAAAACACATTTGAGTTTAGGAATATAAACATATGTACTGGGTCGTGGTGGACTGGCTTTTTATCCAAGGCTGAGGTGACCAGTACAGAAGTGTGCTGAGGGGGTGAAAGTAAATGGAAGGGATTTTAAAAGTACTAATTACTAGAAAATCAGAACATTAGGAAGCGTGGGAAATCTACAGAGAGATAATGGAATTATTTTATTATTTTTTAGAAAGCAAGAAAGGAAGAAATTAACTGGTAAATTGATATATCTTGAAAGTGGAGAGAAGCCTCTTATAGGGACTTTTTATCAGGTCAGACAGGTCCTAGAAAATAGACTGAATAAATTGATTAAAAGGTTTGCCAGGAAACTCTTGACACCAATTTGAAGCTTGAGGTGTACAGATGAAGTAATCCAACTCATTCCTACATTCACTCAAACATGTTTATTGAGAATTAATACCACATAAGATACTATGCTAAGCATAACTCCTACACTCCATAGATCAGGATTTAGTGAAGGCAAGAGATAGACCTTCAAGTAGTAGGGTTTTAAAATCACTGTTAGTGCACACACACACACACACACTCCCAAGAAGATACTGTAGTGGAAGAGATAAAAGATGGCTGCGAAAGACTTAATGACAGAGGTAACATTGCATTGGTGCAATGTTGGTGCAACTTGGCCTGGTAAGTGTAATTTTACAGGGGAAAGGGAAGAGTCTGGTGCAACCTACTGAGGACCAGATGTGACCCTCTGGATATGTACAGGATCAGCAGGGCTTAGTACCTCTTCCTTTCTGTCAATAAACATGGAGTCCATGGAGTCATTCAAGATGTTTTTCATAATTAGTAATAAAAGAGCTTGTGCAGGCCCCTCAGGACACCAAGGAGTTGCCACCTCTGTTATAAAGGGTTATGAGCCTAGGTGGGGTATGATAATAGACCCGTAAACAGATAAATTATGATACATCCAGATAAAACTGATAAACGTGGTCAGAGCATGAGGGAGTAAAACTTTGCCTAGGGATGACATTTAAACAAGCCTTAAACTGATGATGGGAGGGTTTGGCAAGTTAAGGAAAACAATCTAGGGTGAGAGAACAGTATGTGGAGAAAGCCTGGCATTTTACTTTGTAAACCACAGTAACATGTGGATCTCACATCCAACTGCCACTGTTGGCTTTCCTTGCATGGGCTGGATTCCAACACTGAAGGTCTCTGAGGAGAAATTATGCCCATTTGTCCTAACTTCTGTTGATTTCTTTTCCTCTAAATTAGAAAGTGGTACTCCATGTAGGAGATCTATTATCAGAATCTTCATTTTTTGTAGAATTATGTTGCACTGCACCTCACATTAAACTATAATTTTACATTATTTAAGACAATAATTTTGAAGTCAACACAAGGCATCCTATGTCATACACTTCATCCCTTTAGCACTACTTGAAAATTTTTGCCTCCTTTCTTTGAGCTGTAAGCCAGCATCTTATTGCATGTGTGTCTGTGTGTGTGTGTGTGTGTGAGAGAGAGAGAGAGGGAGGGAGAGAGAGAAAAAAGAGAGAAAGGGAGAGAGAGATTCAGCATTATGTATTTTTATACCTCAAACATTTTGCTATAGAAAATTTCAAACATATTAAAAAGTAGGTAGGATGTTATAAAGAACACTGTATTGTTATCAGCAATTTCAATAATTATCAATTCATGAGTAATTTTGTTTCATCTATATTCCCACTCCATCTGTCTTCTAATAATTTTGAAGTAAATCTTCATCATACATTTCATCTAAAAATAGTTTAGTACATATCTCTAAAAGA
Source organism: Vulpes vulpes (assembly GCF_048418805.1). Classification (NCBI taxonomy): domain Eukaryota; kingdom Metazoa; phylum Chordata; class Mammalia; order Carnivora; family Canidae; genus Vulpes; species Vulpes vulpes. The sequence goes on along the minus strand of NC_132780.1, from coordinate 118,156,878 downwards.
TAGGAACATTTTTATTTATTTGTTTGTTTAATTTTTTTAGAGAGGGGAGGGGCAGATAGGGAGGGTGAGAGAATCTTCAGCAGGCTCCATGACCAATGTGGAACCCAACATGGGGCTCAAACTC